>NC_048320.1:5531021-5683729 GCF_013100865.1 Trachemys scripta elegans | reverse complement strand
TCCAACCCCCTGCTCAAAGTAGGACCAACACCAACTAAATCATCCCAGCCAGGGCTTTGTCAAGCCAGGCCTTAAAAACCTCTCAGGATGGAGATTCCACCACCTCCCTAGAGAACCCATTCCAGTGCTTCACCACCCTCCTAGTGAAATAGTGTTTCCTAGTATCCAACCTAAACCTCCCACACTGCAACTTGAGACCATTACTCCTTGTTCTGTCATCTGCCACCACTGAGAACAGCCGAGCTCCATCCTCTTTGGAACCCCCCTTCAGGTAGTTGAAGGCTGCTATCAAATCCCCCCTCTTCTGCAAACTAAACAATCCCAGTTGCCTCAGCCTCTCCTCATAACTCATGTGCCCCAATCCCCTAATCAGTTTTGTTGCCCTCTGCTGGCTCTCTCCAATTTGTCCATATCCTTTCTGTAGTGTGGGGCCCAAAACTGGACACACTACTCCAGATGAGGCCTCAGCAATGTTGAATAGAGGGGAATGACCATGTCCCTCGATCTGCTGGCAATGCCCCTACTTATTCAGCCCAAAATGCCGTTAGCCTTCTTGGCAACAAGGGCACTCTGTTGACTCATCATCCAATCGGAGAGCATAAACAAAGCCATGGGCCTTATCTACCTAGTTGGCCATGTCACATGAATAAGAATTGTGAATTGCAAATAGCTAAAGAAGAAAGTTTGCAAACTGCCCCATGGCTTGAAACTCATTTAACTCATGAAATTCATTGCTGGGAAAAGAGACACACGCACGCCCATTCACTGGAGCAGACCTGAGGTCCCTCTATGCCAGTATCCTGCGTCTGACATTGGTCAGCACCGTCTGCTTCAGAGACAAGTGTACGAAACCCACAGTAGCAGATATGGGCTCAGCCATCCCACAATAAGACCCATCATGGACTTGAATAGTCAACAATTGGCTTAAAACTCAAAGTACGAGGTTTAATAATTCCTCCAGATTTTTTATTGTTAACTGTTATGGCTCTGGACGTTCTTGTGATACGTATAACTCTCCAGTCCCTTTTTGGAACGTTGCTAATTGCTTGGCTTCGAGGACATCCTGTGGCAGGGATTTAAGTGAAGGGGAGTGTGGCACTGACTGTAACACCCCGACACCAGGGGAGTACTTTAAATGGGAGCATTTTAGTTAAACTTTTATCTGTATCTAGCAATCACATGCCTACCTTGCATAAGCCCCGCTGTTGGAGCATCTTCTGAGAGCACCAACCTCATCTGACCGTACCCTGCTTCCTAGAGCTGGGTCCCTTTGACCACTTTAGCGTGTTCCACACCTTAAAGGGACAGGGCACTGGATAACAGAGCTCCCTGACATTGCCTCCAGTTCTTATACCAAAAAAATAGTTATGTTCATTTGAAATCCCTAACATGCATATTTGCATGTCTGAAGGTTCCACTGGACTGCTACACATGGAGGAATTGGGGGGGAGGGAGGGATTTGATAGCAGCGTTCAACTACCTGAAGGGGGGGTTCCAAAGAGAATGGAGCTTGGCAGTTCTCAGTGGTGGCAGATGACAGAACAAGGAGCAATGGTCTCAAGTTGCAGTGGGGGAGGTCTAGGTTGGATATTAGGAAAAACTTTTTTCACTAGGAGGGTGGTGAAGCACTGGAATGGGTTACCCAGGGAGGTGGTGGAATCTCCTTCCTTTGAGGTTTTTAAGGCCTGGCTTGACAAAGCCCTGGCTGGGATGATTTAGTTGGTGTTGGTCCTGCTTTAAGTAGGGGGTTGGACTAGATGACCTCCTGAGATCTCTTCCAACCCTGATATTCTATGATTTCACCCTAAGTGAATAACAAATACATTCAGAGGAGATTCCATGGATGATTTGCTAAGCAGAAAAAGGACTCAATTCCCCATTAATTATTATTATTATTATTATTTATTTTAGTGCAAAGGAACCCTAGACATGGATCAGGATCCCACTGCACTAGGGGCTGTGTAAACACACAACAAAAAGAGGGTCTCTGCCCCAAGGAGTTTACAATCTAAGCATAAGACAAGAGCCAACAGCTGGATATAGACAGATGGGGGAAGTACAAGGGAACAACCAGACTATATTCGTCAGCATGATAATTAATGGTGTCAGCACACCCACCGCCTACCCATTGTCAAGATACTGTTTATGATTTGTCTCCTTGAGATTTCCCACAAAAATTGAATATTTCCCACAGAACATTTTGACTCTGCCAAAATTTTTCCAAATAGAAATGTGAAACTCTACATTTTCATCCTGATTTTGGACAACAAGAAATTATGAAATGCTTGCATTTCCTGTGGGATGGAAATTTTGCTCAGCTCTGGCACTCAGGCCAAGGGGCTGTAAACAAAACTACTCTTCCACTATTTTCCCTCAGATGAGGAAAATGAGTTATGCAAGCAGTGTGCTTGGGAGGAAAAACACTTCACTTCTGACTGGTTCCCTTGTAGTGCAGTACCCTCTTCCCGACTCATTAGACTTCCCATAGATCATCTTGCCAACGATACACAGAAAAAAAAAATCAGTGGCTCATGTTGTGACCACCAGTTCCGTCCACTCCCTCATTATTTCTGGACACTGAGCCGCTAACATATTAACCTGGATGCTGATGAACTCCAGGCTGGATTCTTTTAATCCATCCTTGGCTGAGTTTCCACGTGCAGCCATAATTCCACTCTAGCTAATTCAGAGAATTTATGGCCATGATCACGTCGGGGACCTTGAGAGGTCTCTACTGCTTCCTCATTAATGGGGCGTTTTCCCCTTTCTGACATCTATTGCCCAGGCAGGGCCCTGCCTGACTCCCCTCAGCCCCTTCAAATCTGTGTTTCGAAACAACATCAATGGGCCAATCTCAGAAGGCTCAGCGTGGATGGAGGGTGAAGGGACTGATTGTGAGTTCACAATTCTCTCAGCAGAACCGTACCCTGAGTCTGTAGCTGAATATAATTGCAGGCAGGTGGTCTTTTCATATCTACCCTCATTTGCTCCATGGACTTGATCCTGCCAACATCATTGACTCTGCGTCTTATAACCTCGTCCCTCTGCCTTTCACTCATCTATCAGCGAAGGCTGGGGTTGCCAGCCCTCCAGGATTGGCCTGGAGTCTCCAGGAATTAAAGATTAATCTTTCATTAAAGATTATGCCATCTGATTAAACCTCCAGGAATACATCCTAGCAAAATTGACAATTGGCAAAATTGGCTAGTGGATGCCTCATTATTACCCATTCTCACATTCACCACTGCTGACAAAGAGTAACGTATGGTATCTCTTCTCCACATTGACTTTATCTATCTGTCTATCTAGCTAGCTAGCTTCTCCGTGCTTCTGTGTCTCCATCCTTGTGGTATTTGAGCACCTCCCAATCATTTAAACTAGAAATAATCTTTGTGTTGTTTCTCCTTCCCAGCCTGTAGAAGAAATAGCTTGATTGGTTTATTCATAGAATCACAGAAATGTAGGCCTGGAAAGGACCTCGGAAGGTCATCTGGTCCTGTCCCTTGCACTGAGGCAGGACTAAGTATTATCATCCCTGACAGGTGTTTTTCTAACCTGCTCTTAAAAACATCCAGTCATAGAGATTGCAGAACCTGCCTAGGTAATTTGTTCCTGTGCTTAACTACCCTGACAGTTGGGAAGTTTTTCCTAATGTGTCACCTAAATCTTCTTTGCTGCAATTTAAGCCCATTGCTTCTTGTCCTGTCATCAGTGGATAAAGAGAATAATTTATCACCCTCCTTTTTATAAGAATTATTTATGTACTTGAAGACTGTTATCATGTTCCCCCTCAGTCTTCTCTTCTTCGCACTAAACAAACCTAGGTTTTTTTCAGTTTTCCCTCTTAGATCATGTTTTCTAGACCTTTAATCATTTTCATAGAATCACAGAATATCATGGCTGGAAGAGACCTCAGGAGGTCATTAGTCCAATCCCCTGCTCAAAGCAGGACCAATCCCCAACTAAATCATCCCAGCCAGGGCTTCGTCACGCTGGGTCTTAAAAACCTCTAAGGATGGAGATTCCACCACGTCCCTAGGTAACCCTTCCAGGGCTTCACCACCCTCCTAGGGAAATAGTGTTTCCGAATATCCAACCTAGAACTCCCTCTGTTGCTCTCCTCTGGACTTTCTTCAATTTGTCCACATCTTTCCCAAAGTGTGGTGCTCAGAACTGGACACAGTTTTCCAGATGATGCCTTACCAGTGCTGAGCAGAATGGAAGAATTACTTCTTGTGTCTCACTTTCAATACTCCTGTTAATACATCACAGAATGACATTCGCTTTTTTGCAATTACATTACATCGTTGACTCTCATTTGTGATCCACTATAACCCACAGAACCTTTTCTGCAGTACTCTTGCCTAGGAAGGAGTACTTTGTATTTGTGCAATTGATTATTCCTTCCTAAGTGTAGCACTTTGCATTTGTCCTTATTGAATTTTATCCAATTTATTGCAGATAATTTGTCCAGTTTGTCAAAATCATTTTGAATTCTAATCCTGCCCTCCAATGCGCTTGCAACCCCTCCCAGCTTTATATCATCCACAAATTTTGGAAGGGTCCTATCTATGCCATTATCTAAAAATGTATGAAGATATTGAATAGAACCAGACCTAGGATAGGTCCCTGTGGGACCCCAGTTGATATATTTTTCCAGACTTGACTGAGCCATTGATAAATATTCTCTGAGTGCAGTATTAGGTGATAGAGGGACACTACTTTGCTTTCACTTATGCCTCTGTATGTTCCTGCATGTGAAGAACTTACTCAGTTGAAGAACCGAGTTTTGTGTGGAAGTCTGAGAAAGGGAGGACCTGTGACCTCTTATTTCTTGTGGCAGTGAGTTCCACAGCCTAGGCCTGCCTTCTGCACTCATGGGTATCCTCTTACTGGTCATCACTTTGATGGTTCCTGTGGAATGTTGCTGTCCTGGGTGTTCATGGACAGGCTGCTACATTTTGTACCAGCTGGAGTCTTTCCAAGGCTTGTGGGTTAGTTTCTGGACAGTAAGAGCTCAAATGACCAAACCTAGAGCCGGTAGATGCATGGTCACTGTTGCCAGGTCAGTGTTTGACAGCAGTGGGTGCAGCCTTCTAGCCAATCATAGGTGGTGGTGTGTGTGTGGGGGGGGGAGGGGGGCATTATCACCAGGTCTACTCAGGAGTCCCATAGCACACAGGTGTCCAAAAGGAGCCTACAACTGTGACTAATGTAGTTATCTAAGGGCAGAAGCCCTCATGAGTGGGTGCCATTGTAAGTTTCTGAAGCACATCTCTTTCCCTGGCAGCATTTCTCCAGCCTTGCCTGGGATCTGATTTTGTCAGCTGCTCTTCACCCAGGCTCTGAAGATAAATTCATGGCGGATAGGTCCATCAGTGGCTATTAGCCAGGATGGGCAGGGATGGTGTCCCTAGTCTCTGTTTGCCAGAAGCTGGGAATGGGCGACAGGGGATGGATCACTTGATGATGACCTGGTCTGTTCATTCCCTCTGGGGCACCTGGCATTGGCTGCTGTGATAAGACAAGATACTGGGCTAGATGGACCTTCGGTCGGACCAAGTATGGCCATTCTTATGTTCTTTTGAGTCTCCAGTTTCACATTGTCTCACCAGCAAAAGAGTAAAAAAAGAAGTGGGTAAAATAACCTAAGCTAACCTCCACATTCCCCAGATGAGAAGTGGGTAAACTCCTAAACTAACCTCCATATTCCCATTTAGCTGTGTTTACACTGGACTACACTACCACACACCAGCTCTCCCCGCAGCTTCATATGACACTATCCAGGCATAGAAACCAAAGTGCTCTGCGTAGCCAGGCAGGTCAGCAGCAGCAGATGAGGAAACACAGGCACAAATTCACACAAGGTCAGCCAGAAGAGATAAGAACTGAGCCCAGGGCCAGTGTGCTACCTCCCTATCCTCCCACCTGGAGGTAGCCATTCAAAGCAAGGGGCCTCTTAATAAGAGTTGGGCTTTAAAGACAGGTTTCCTTGTGAGTTCAGAGGAAACAGCCAGGCTGGGAGAAAAGGGGACATTTTTTTTTAAGCATTTGGGATGAACAGACGTATGCGCCATTTATTTGGGTAGAGAAACAAAATGAACCTCTTGACTTTTCCCCGCTCTGCTTTCCTCCCTTCTTTAATTCTGCACTTCCTACTGATCCTTTCATCTCTGGTGGAGAACGCCTCAGCCCTGGGAAAGATCTCCTTTCTCATCCACCCCCACAGCTCTCAGGGGGAAAAAAATAAAGCAGAAATTGCTCCACTCCTCCCTCTCAAATGGCACTTAACTTGGAGTCTCAACAGGGCTGCCCAGCACTTCAGATGTATTTTTATTGATTGAACTGGGCCATTTTACCAACAAAGTCAAAACACTAACATCAAATACACAGCAGAAAATTACACCGAGAATCTAATAAAAGGAGGCCAAAGCCTCCCAGAGACAGGAGCCTGTGAGAATGAGATTGTCACTCCAACAGTGTGGGGATGTGGGCCTCATAATCACAGGCAGTGAAGTTCTGCCTGTTGCTTTACATGACCCACATGGAGCCCAGAGACCAACACATAAAGTATGGAGACTCTTCAAATCAGCAGGAAAAAAAGTTTTGATAAAAAAATTCCCAGTCAGATCTATCTCCTGCTTTTTCAACTGATGGTATGGGCATCAAGTTACTGAGAATGGCTTCCACAGGATGTGGCCCTGGGCTGTGGAACTCATAGCCACATGAAATAAGAGGCCAGGGGTCTTCCCCTGCTCAGAGTGTCACACAAAACTCAGTTCTTCACATGCAGAAACATACTTTTGCCAGGAAGCCCTGGATTTCCTACAAGAACTCTACCTGGTATCAAGGAATCACTAGAGTTTGAACACTAAGCACCTGATGTATCATAGAATCATAGAATATCAGGGTTGGAAGGGACCTCAGGAGGTCATCTAGTCCAATCCTCTTCTCAAAGCAGGACCAATTCCCAACTAAATCATCCCAGCCAGGGCTTTGTCAAGCCTGACCTTAACAACCTCTAAGGAAGGAGATTCCACCACCTCCCTAGGTAACCCATTCCAGTGCTTCACCACCCTCCTAGTGAAAAAGTTTTTCCTAATATCCAACCTAAACCTCCCCAACTGCAACTTGAGACCATTACTCCTTGTTCTGTCATCAGGTACCACTGAGAACAGTCTAGATCCATCCTCTTTGAAACCCCCTTTCAGGTAGTTGAAAGCAGCTATCAAATCCCCCCTCATTCTTCTCTTCTGCAGACTAAACAATCCCAGTTTCCTCAGCCTCTCCTCATAAGTCATGTGCTCCAACCCCCTAATCATTTTTGTTGCCCTCCGCTGGACTCTTTCCAATTTTTCCACATCCTTCTTGTAGTGTGGGGCCCAAAACTGGACAGAGTACTCCAGATGAGGCCTCACCAATGTTGGATAGAGGGGAACGATCACGTCCCTCGATCTGTAGAGCCCAGTGAAGTCAATGGAAAGTCCCTGATTGTCTTCAGCGAGCTCTGGATCAGTTGCTAAGGAAGGGGAAGGGTCGCTTCAGGTGGCACCAAGGGTTACAACTAGCATCACTGTGCTGAGAACTTCACAGCGCTGAGATCTGCCCAACAGAGGAACTGTCGTCCCTGGGAAAGAGAGGGGCTGTCGCACCACTCAGACAATCTTTGTTCTTCTGCCATCCTCTGCCCACTTGGCAAGGGCACCAAGGCAAGTGAAAAGTTAAAAGCTCCAAGAAAAGGGAAGATTAAAAAAAAAAAAAACCACAAGCAAAGGCAAACAAACAAAAACTGAAACAACCAACCACAAAAGCCACCACCTCGAACGCCAGTTGCAAGACGCGCTACTGAGCAGGAAGGAGCAACCCGAGAATTCCACTTCTCTCACCATTTAAGTGACCTTCACGCTGCTGAAATGCACCAAATTAGCCACCTCTGTGCAAACCTCTCCTGCTATGTATGTTTTAGCCCTGACTTTGAAGCATCCCTGGTACACCCGAAAAGGGGATTCATAGAATCAGAGAATCTCAGGGTTGGAAGGGACCTCAGGAGGTCATCTAGTCCCACCCCCTGCTCAAAGCAGGACCAACCCCAACTGGATTCAGTCTTCATGGCCTATTCCATCTCTGGCCTCTCAGTAGAGGCTGCCAACAAAGAGGCAGGTTAATGTCCCTGTTCATGGTGGTTGATGTGATGAGAACACCAGCCTACTAGGAATTGCACTGAGATCCAACAACTCATTTCACATGTGGTTCTAAGGTTCATCTAACAGCACAACTTGTCCAGACTACCCTGCTGTGATGGGTTGGATCACAGAAACCCCCCTGAGAGCTGCCAACTGATGTGCCAAGACTACCATCTGAAGAAGTGAGGTTTTTACCCATGAAAGCTTATGGCCAAATACATCTGTTAGTCTTTAAGGTCCCACCAGACTCCTTGTTGTTTTTACCCCTGTTCCTGTTTTCCCTGCCAGCTCAGGACTCAAGCACCCTGTCTTGCTGAGCCAGACACTCCCGTCTGCTCCAGCACAGACCCAGGGTCTGAATTACTTGCCCCAAAGCTGCAGGTTTACCTGAAAACAGCTCACAGAAGTGTTCCTGTCTTTAACATTTAGATGCTCAACTCCCAATGGGGTCTAAACCCAAATAAATCCGTTTTACCCTGTATAAAGCTAACACAGGGTAAACTCATAAATTGTTTGCCCTCTATAACACTGATAGAGAGATATGCACAGTTGTTTGCTCCCCCAGGTATTAATACATACTCTGAGTTAATTAATAAGTAAAAAGTGATTTTATTAAATACAGAAAGTAGGATTTAAGTGGTTCCAAGTAGTAACAGACAGAACAAAGAAAGTTACTAAGCAAAATAAAATAAAATGCACAAATCTATGTCTAATGAAACTGAATACAGATAATTTCACTCTCAGAGATGCTTCCGTGAGTTTTTTCCTCAGACTGGACACCTTCCAGGCCTGGGCACAATTCTTTCCCCTAGTACAGCTCTTGTTCCAGCCCAAGTGATAACTAGGGGATTCTTCATGATGGCTCCTCTCTTTCCTTGTTCTGTTCCACCCCTTTATATATCTTTTGCATAAGGCAGGAACCCTTTGTCCCTCTGGGTTTCCACCCCCCCTCCCTGGAAAAGCACCAGGTTAAAGATGGATTCCAGTTCAGGTGACATGATCACATGTCACTGCAAGACTTCATTACCCACTTGCCAGCACACACATATACAGGAAGACTCACAGGTAAAACAGAGTTATTTGCAGACAATGATCCTGGCTAATGGGAGTCATCAAGATTCCTAACCACCATTAATGGCCCACACTTTACATAATTACAATAGGCCCTCAGAGTTATATTTATATTTCTAGTTTTAGATACAAGAGTGGTACATTTATACAAATAGGATTATCACACTCAGTAGATTATAAGCTTTGTAATGATACCTTACAAGAGACTTTTTGCATGAAGCATATTCCAGTTACATTATATTCACTTATTATCATGTTTTTATAAAACCATGTAGACCGCACAACGTCACACCCGCCCTGTTCTTCAATGGGAAATTGAAAGCCTATGAAGCAACCAGCTCCAGTTATATACAGTTCTCTCTGGTCACTCTGCCCAACTTTGTCACCTTCAAAAAATCTGTTGGAGACAGAGGAAGTAACAGGAAGGACAGAAAGATGAGGCTACATCAAGATGCCTCTGGACATCCCACTGGAGTTCAGCTCTCAGAAAAGAGCTAGTCAGAAGGATTTCTGTGGAAAAAGTTTGCCTCAGAAAAACTTGGATCATTTGAAACTATTCAATATTTTGTCTAAATGAAAAATCATAGTTTGATTTGAAGGAAAACAAAATAAAAAGGGATTTGGGTTATCAACTCTGGGTGTTTTTCTTCCCCTTTTCCAGGGGAAGAAAACGAGAGGGGAGAGAATGTAAAGAACTGAAAACCAACATGTTTTTTGTGATTCATTTCAAAGGGAAAAAAAAAAAAAATTTCTATGAAACATTTTGTGGAAAAAACCAACAGACCCAAATTTTCATTTCTGTTAAAAAAAAAAAAATTGCTGAAAATACCATTTTTCAGTTGGCCTTAATTGGTGGGAAGATGAAAATCTCCACTGTGTCACGTAAGCGCTGTGAATGGCAACGAACACAGCAAAGCCCTTGGTTACAATCACCACTTCCGTCATGCCTTCTGCTAGAGAGACCATGACCCCAGTCCAATGGGGATTCCAGTCACAGCATGTAACCCTGATCACTTCTCTCCTTAATAATCAAAGCAACCCGTACTAACATCTGAGCAGAATCCTGGGTATCTGAGGGTTGTTTTCCTGTTAAATAGCAACATTAGATCTGGATGCTTCTCCTCTTCCCTTTGTGTAGGGTCACTGTGCATTGTTAACAGCTGTTTTATGTCCCATTTCAGTGGTGATTAATGAGATTCCTATGCAGGGATCCTTCAAGACTCTACACACACATATGCAGAGCTGAGCGGGGAAACAGTTTTCTCATCCTGTGAACATTTTCAAGATTTCAAAATGTTCCCGGTGCATTGGGATGAAACGGACCTTTCAAAATTTTACAGGAAATGAGCACTATCCCGGAATAGCCTATAGCCAGGTGGTTTGGGAACTTACGAAGGATGTAGGAGACCCCTATTCTGTCTGATTCAGGCCAGGTACCTGAACCTTGTTCTCCTACATCACAGGTGAGTGCACTAACCATTGGCTATTCTGGTGTCTTTCACTCGTGTTTTCACCAGAAATTCCAGCCTGGCCTTGAGAAACTTTTCTGCTGAAAGTTTTATAAAAAACAACTCTGTGCAAGAAGTTTTGGTTTTGATGAATCAGACTTTTCCAAAGAAATTTGCTGAACCATTCCTAACCTTCTCTACACGTATATCATACAATGACGCTAATGTAGGTGATTTCAGGAAAAATCTAGACCCTCATTCTAGACTAACCTAGACCAACCAGGCCATTCCAATTCACTGTGGGTTGCCTGTGCAGCACAAGCTCCAAGTCAGCTCTTGAAAAGGAATTTCACCAAATCTGAACAAATCAATATTAAAAAAAAAGAGCATAAAACCTAACAAAGTGTGACAATGCTGCCACCACCATCAAATCTCCAATTAAAGCCTGCATCATATAGTTGCATGAAGTGAGCTGAAAAACAGAGACCAGGACAAAATAGAGTTAAAAATACCATCTAATGCAACTACTAATACTACTAGTAGTAACAAACACCTAGCTCCTATTCAGTGCTTTTAATAAGTAGATCTCAAAGCACTTTACAAAGGAGGTGAGAATCATTATACCCATTTTACAGATGGATAAGGCTGTAAGAAAATTGCAGGCTGCAATTTTGTGGCGGAAACCACAACTTTTTAACACCCACCACAACTTTTTTTTATAGTTGCTGCAAATTGGAGTGGAGTTGTGAATCCCATGTGCCAGGTCGCAAGGCCACTCACTCAGATTTGGCCCTTTGAGAGCCAAGCAGGACACACACCATCTTTTCTATGCTGCTGCCCTCCTTTGGAAGGCAGGCTGTAGGCCTTGGAAGAGGGGGCTGGAGCTTATTTGTGGTTGTGCACCCCAGGTCTGGAGTCTTTGTGGGGATACTCAGAGGGGGTCTTCATTCCTCAGGAAACAGGTTGAGGAGAAGCCTGAGAATAGACTCTGTGGGGAGAATCTTCCTGGTGCCATGCTGACATCTGACACCTGTTTCTATTTTGTGTGTGTGTGGTACTTGAACTGACTGCACTGCAACTACAGCTTTAACAAATGGTGGCCCCAGCTTTCAAACTAAACACCTCAGAACTTCCTCGCAGCCCTGGAAACTGAGGCAAAGAGAGGGGAAGTGACTTGCCCAGGGTGACCCAGCAGAGCCGTGAATAGAACCCAGACATCCTGAGTACCACCAGACCAGTGCTCTAACTGCCTCAGTGCAAGACAACCCAATTTCTTACTTTGACTCAGGACAGTCTGACAAATGAGCGTTACACTCACCAAACCAACGCAAGGGTAAGGGAAGAACTCTTACATAGCTTTCTTTTAACATCTCAGCTCTCCAAAGCAAAAGAAATCTCCAATAGCGAAGAACATTCGACCAGCTGCTCTATTCTGCTGAAAAGTGAAGTGCAATCAAGGCCACAAAACACCCATGGGCAAGTTTCTAACATAATACACTCAATGTAGTCAGTTGGAATCTAGAGGACCGGGCGGTGCCCCTATCACTAAAACCACCACGACAAGAACGTAGACCCAACTTTGAAAACATGGGTGCCTAGTTATTAAGCAATTAAATCCACAGTTGGGCATCTAAGCAGAAAGAGGCGTGATTCTCAGAAGTGCTAAGCCCTCGTTGTTCCCTTGGAATTCATTGGGATTAATCAATGAATAAGGACTACTTGAATTTATAAGGTTTGTAGGATCAGACTCTTAAATTCACCCTAGCATGGAATTCACATTGGTACATATGGCCATAGAAGAGTTTTAAGTAGTACTGATATGGTGCATAGACCTCTGCACAGGGGAGCATTTCACCCCTTATATTTTTTCTCTTCAGGATAGAAGGAAGATACTGTTTCTATGAACAGTGGCAGCACGGGCTCCATCTAGAAACCCATGAATCTGAACCTCCGTCCCTTTGTCTGGGTAATTTTAGAATCCAATTACGATCAAGAGAAGATCTTGAAAGAAAAAAAAATAACAATGAGAATTCCCTTCAAGATCTTTGGAGGGGATAGAGCAGAAACAATCTTTGGCTCCCCTGGAAAAAAAAAATTATCTTGATTCGTCTCATGTGAAGGTTCACAGACAGAAATAACGAATGCCTTTTCAAGAAGCAGGAAACTGTCTTTGAGATCTAACACCTCTGACAAATACTTTTAATACATATCTGTGGGGAGGATCTTATTTTCCCCAGATGGAATAAGAGGGAAATTAACAAATGGCACATTAACATATTTCTAATTATTTTCCAATCTTTCTCCAAAAGGAAACATTATGATGAGTTAGTGAATTAGTTTTTGCCTGTAAGAAGACTGGTGTATAAAATGCTACATTTCCCTCCTGGATTGAAGATGATATTTCTTTTAACCCCTGAATCTGGGATGTGGACAAATTGGAGAGAGTCCAGCGGAAGGCAATGAAAATGATCAGGAGGTTGGAGCACATGATTTATGAGGAGAGACTGAGGGAACTGGGATTATTTAGTCTGCAGAAGAGAAGAGTGGGGGGGGGGATTCGATAGCAGCCTTCAACTACCTGAAGGGGGGTTCCAAAGAGGATGGATCTAGACTGTTCTCAGTGGTGGCAGATGACAGAACAAGGAGTAATGGTCTCAAGTTGCAGTTGGGGAGGTTTAGGTTGGATATTAGGAAAAACTTTTTCACTAGAAGAGTGGTGAAGCACTGGAATGGGTTACCTAGGGAGGTGGTGGAATCTCCTTCCTTAGAGGTTTTTAAGGCCTGGCTTGACAAAGCCCTGGCTGGGATGATTTAGTTGGGGATTGGCCCTGCTTTGAGCAGGGGGTTGGACTAGATGATCTCCTGAGGTCTCTTCCAACCCTAATAGTCTATGATTCTATGAATCTAACCCTCTCACCCATTTAGAAAAGAGTGTACCATGTCAGATTTTTGGTACCTCTGAATCCAAACTTTAACTAACTTTTCTAATGAAATGTCTGCAGGCTGACTTGATAACGCTTTGGGTGAATGCACTGTATTCTTAGCTGTCTGTACAGCCCCTGGTTCATTATGGGCACTAATGTGACAATAATAATAATAATAATGCAAGTTACCTAAATATGTATACACTCAAACACTCCTGATGATTTCAATGACTATGTGAGGATATAAGCTAGGTCTCCATTTGGAAAGTTTCACCATCACAAGAGCCCCCTCAGTCTCCGTCTTGCTTATGAGCTGAAACAGACAAAATCTCAGGACACAGATTTTCTTTGTGGGTCCCATTTGGTGGTTAACTGAAAAACGGTCCAGCCTGAATGGAAGAAATTCAGAATTTTGAATGTGATTTCAAATACACGTGACAGTTTGTCCCTGGAGAAGGAAACACGGCTATCAGTGAACATTCAGGGTACTCTCTTAAAGGTAATAGTGATTAGAGCTAGTTTTCTTATTTACTCTCTCCACACTCGTCATGATTTTATAGACCTCTATCATATCCCCCCCTTAGTCATCTTTTTTGTCAGCTGAAAAGTCCCAGTCTTATTAATCTCTCCTTATATGGAAGCTGTTCCATACCCCTAATCATTTTTGTTGCCCTTTTCTGTACCTTTTCCGATTCCAATATAACAATTTTAATATATATATATATATATATTGGAATCAGAAAAGGTACAGAAAAGGGCAACAAAAATGATTAGGAGTATGGAACAGCTTCCATTGTGTTATCCATCTACATATAATGATTGTACTAGAAATGATCCCAACTCATGACATGTTGTCTAGACAGGTCAAGCAGATAACATGGAAAGCTATTCATGTAGATGGATAACACAATACACTCCCTTCTCTTTTGAGTCATGTCAGGGATCAGGATGAATTTCGCACACACAGTCTCAACGTGTAGGGTATTGCACAAGTAGCCAAGCGGCTGATCACAAAAGGGTAGAAGAGAGGTCATGTTCCTTTGAAGAACTAGGGATTGGACAATGCGGGACCAAGACGACCACATTTGATGGACATATTTTCAGATACAGCGAAGCTAATCCCATGTTTACTCCATTTTACCACTGATACGCCAAATGACATGGAGCTAACGGAGAAATGCGGTGATGCTGCTTGTCCTCGAATTTGAAGTCTGAAGGACTCTCGCTTAGTGATGGACAAACCTAGCAGGGTGGGGATGGGATGGGGACTTCACATCAAGACTGTATGCTTCTTTTGGAATATATGCTTTAGCCAAACACAAGCTACTGGGCTCAGTGCAGGAGTAGCTGGATGAAATTCTCTGGCCTGTATTATGCAGGAGATCAGACTAAAAGATTTAACGGTTCCTTTTGGTTTTAAAATCTATACATCCTCGAGCAATGTTCCCCCCGGGGCTGTAATTTGGAAGCCAAAAGAGGTTAACTCGCCACTTGGACTTTATAGATTCCATTTTTTCCCCTTTTATCAGTCTCCCTGTGTAATAAATTCACTGAATCCTTCTAATTGCATATTGATTGGCCGCTGGCACATTGTAACGATCATTTGCTTACCCTTCAGTGCTATAAACTGTCAGTGTGGTTTGGGGCCTTTGTTCTTTACATCAATACACAGCTGCCTGTTTGACACACACCTGTCGATTGCGCTGAGATTTCCCCGCCCAGCGTAACACAGCATTCACTGCAATCCGCCTTAGACTCCACCTGTGGGGAAATGACCCCCACCAAAAAAGCTGTCCCCTCCCTACATGCTCAGGCAGGTTTCCCAGCCTTGCGCTAGGCCCTGCTTACTCTATATAGTGGACTCAATGCTGCTGAAAAGTGTCACTCTGAAAGCCTCTATGTATCTCCCAGGCAGCAGCTGGGCAAGATTTCTGCAGGCAGCCCCACTGCTACAGGCCTGATGGAGTGGGGTAAGGGAGGACAAACAAAGCAGTAGGGGGCAGCCCCACTGGGGAGTCTGAGCTGGGCGGGGGGTACATGTGGGGCACTGGTGAAGGAGACAGAAGGGCTGGGGGTAGAACAAAAGGGTGCCGATGGATAATTGGAGGTTTAGTAGAGAGTTAGTTGGAAGACACTGGGGGTCCAGGGTAGGTACTGGAACTCTGTGGGGTTAGAAGGCTGCTTGGGAACTATAGGGCACACTCGGTGTGAGTGTCAAATTATGAGTCCCCCCACTCAAAGCGAGGGTGACGGACGTCCTCTGGGCTGGAGCCGTGAAGTCGCAGTGTCCTAAGCCACAAGTTACAGAAGCCCCACACCACTTCTGTGCACCGGGACGGGGCTGCTGTTCTGCATCCCGCACGGAGCCTTTCCAGGCGCTCTCTGGGTAGTCACCACGCTTGACTCCCTCACGCATGCCAGGGGTGGCAGTTGTGCCACAAAGGAAATTCACCCTGAGGTGTGGGCAGCTTTAAAGTTCAGTTAGGGCTTCAGGACTGGAAAAGCTGAGTCTCTTTGGCACGCTGTTGTCCAAGGGCTGTGGTGGGACATTTTGAACTTGCTTTGCTGTACTGTTCAGCCACCAGCTACATACAGTTTATTTGGGGGGATATTTTTGACAGAAGGTTGCTGACGAATCTTGGCCAGACTTGGATGCCTAGAGTTAGGCACCTACATTCATATTTAGACACCTACATAAATACAGGCTGATTTTAAGAAATATTGGTGGCCGGCATCTCCCATGACTTGAATGGAAACCCAAAATATTTGATGTTCTGCCCTCGCTGATTAGATGAGTTTTTTTTCTTTTGGCAAGACCTAGTCTCACAATGATCTGTGACTCCTCACATAACATCTTCTCCCTCTTTGTGAATGGCTATCCAACTACAGAAGCAGTTTCTCCTCCCTTGGTGTTCACACCTCAACTGCTAGCAGAGCACCTCACCCTCCCTGATTGAACTAACCTCGTTATCTCCATACTGATTTATACCTGCCTCTGGAAATTTCCATTACTTGCGTCTGATGAAGTGGGCATTCACCCACGAAAGCTTATGCTCCAGTACTTCTGTTAGTCTTAAAGGTGCCACAGGACCCTCTGTTGCTTTTCACTCTTTAACGTTCATGGTCATTTGGGAACAGTATAGGAGAAAGAGAGACTGCATTTCTGAGGATGGTCAGCACTTTCTCAGCCAAGCAGCCAGCTCGATATGGTTTGGTTGCTGGGGGAGTAGCCCCATGTCAGAGAACAGAAAAGACACAGAGGTTATGTAATGTCCCTGTAACTCAGGCTCCATCGGTGAACCTGAACAATGTGGAGAGTGAGACACACGGAAGTGGTTGATGCCAGCGTTCTCTTCACGCTTTTGAGGGAGCTTGTTTTTGTTTTACATTAAGCTCATTTTAGAGAGGAGCCGATTGAGACTTGTTAGACTTTGAAAGTTCTTCTGTGCTTCTAGCTCTTGAAACACAGGGTATTTAAAAAAAACAAACACTATTTTCTTCTCCCTAGAAAGATGATGGCTGACAAACTGATGTGGTCACAGGCAGTACTGTGAATTGGGAGAGCTTGTGCTGTAAGATTAGGTTGCAAACCAGAAGGGAGGAAAAATTAGCCTGTGACTTCTTAGCTAATGGGAAGCCTTTATAAGGGATGGTAAATACCCACTGAGATAACGAGACGAGAGTCTGGGGAGGTGGATAGATGTCTGTGATGGAAGGAATAATGAAGGGAAAGAGAGATCCCAAGCAACTCAGTGTGGGGTGAAGGAATTTTAAGACAGGGGAAGAAACAGAGCCCCAAGGAGAGGGACGACAGAGGGTGGAGACAGAGACCCTGGGTGAGGGGAGACACCCAAAGGTGAGGGACAGAGCTGCAAAAGTAATGACAGAAAGGATGGGCTTGTGGCTGAGACACTGTTTCAAGAATCATGGTCCAGAGGCTCGCTACGTGATTCTGCTACAGACGACATTCATGGCCTTGGACAAGTCACTTAATGGCTTTGCTGGTTGTGAGGATGAATGCCATAAAAAAGCCTGTGAATAAATAATGGGGAGATCACAGCATAGGGAAGTGAGGCAGGCCCTGAGGGATGCAGAAAATGGGTTAGACACGAGGATGATTGGTGCCTAGATATGCTTTGCTGATTGTGGGGCATAAGTATGCCAGTGGAGAGAGACATTTATAGGAGAAAGACAGAGAGAGAGAGAGAGAGAGAGAGACAAAGGAGAAAAACTTTAAGTGATGAAAGAGAGAATGGGACAAAATTCCAAGGAGTCAAAGTAAGCTAGATTCTTGTGACAAAATGAGGGCTGGTAGAAAATTGAGTTTTCAACCAAATGAATTTTTTCATGTAACGTATCTGCTCGCTGGGGAAAAAAAAAAAAGGATTTTTCATCAGAAAACTGGAAAAAATTCAGCCAAAATCTGATTTGGAGGGTGAGTTTGATTGTTTTCCCCCTGAAAAATGGTATCAGGATGGGAGGAATTGATGAAAAGTCAACATTTTCTGATGAACATTTTGAAGAGAGTGATTTTTTTGTATTGTGTTTGTCAAATGTAAGGCTCAAAACCCAGCCTTTCCTCCATTTCTGGACTAGCTCTCACCAAAACGTTACAGATCCTACTTGGGCATAGAGTGTGCGGAATGTGAGTTACATACTACAAACTAGGGCTTGGCACGTTTATTTTCAGGAAGCTCTTTGGCTTTTGGTTCTGTCTTTGTCCAGCTCCTGGCACAGTATAAGTGATCAATAATGACAGTCTCAGCTGTGTGAGTGCCAGCTAAACAGACTGTCTTCACACACACGCATTGCTACTAGGTTTCTATTTGCTGGCAAAGGTAGCAGAGGGAAAGATGCTATACAGCTGGGTTGACGGAAGTGCTGGAAGGTAATAAAAACGTAGTTTGACAAGGATGTGGAACCACCATGAGATGTAAATCACAAAGAGAATGGCTAGCAAGCCCACAGACGCCTGCAAAAACTACTTGCAGAAACTTGGCAACTAAGACAGATTTTAATGGTTAAGGAACTATCACAGCGCGTCTGGCATCTGCATGTCTGAAAGACCTGGATAAACTGGAGACCATTCAAAGGAGAGCAGCAAAATAATTCAGGGCAACTTTAATGAAGATGCTGTATGCCGATGGGAGAGAGCTCTCCCATCGTTCTTGTTAATCCACATCTGCGAGTGGTGGTAGCTATGTCAGTGGGAGAAGCTCTCCTGTCAACATGAGGCTACCTCCACCATGTCAGTATCACTACATCACTCAAGGGGGTGGATTATTCACACCCTGGCAATGTGGTTCTACCAAAGTAATTCTGTAATGCAGAACAGGGCTCAGGGGCAGGAGGAACTGAATGAAAAGGAAAGATTAGAAGAGCCCATTGTAGTGTAGCTTGTCCAAGAGATGACTAAATTAATATGGTGGCTGGCATGAGGGCTGTCTACAAAGATGTCAAGGGTGCAAGCAGAGAACACAAAGGGATATGTCATGATGACAGGTGCTAATGGCTGCCATCAGGAGGTCTTAGATCCAAAGACAAGCACAGACTTTGTTTGGCTGCCAAGTACGTTCAGTCAGGCTCAACACAAGGTGCAATCAAGGCCCATTGTGTAGTAAAACCAGCTGTGGAGCTACTTACTGAGGCACTAAAATGATGCTCAGGTCTGAGCTAATCCAGGCAGAAGACCAGGTAGATGTAAAGGCAGGGGGTAGGGTGTTGGGAAGGTCCTTTGCTTTCACTTTTTATTTTATTTAAAATTTCCCTGGAATTTATCGGTCTTTATTACAAAGAGTAAAAATGAGTAAAACTTCATGCAAAAATCAACATCACCGTTTTCGGGGTAAATATTGGGATTAATACAGGGGGACAGGAGGACAGAAAGAAAGCAAGAAATAGAGAACAATAAGAGTAACATGTATGCGTGTGTGTGTGTATGTATATTTTCTACTACCTTCCCTTTACTTTAACGGACTGCATCGTATTTATGTTTAGCCTAATTGATTATTAACATAAGCACATGGACCTAATGTATTGGATTTTCTTCACATAATCAGTCATTTCATTTACTTGAGTCATCAAAAATTCAGGTGAAAATTGGTACAACTACAAATAATGGCTTTTGTAAAACCCAGAAACATTTTTGGTAAAAATAGATAGAAACTGAAAGGCCTTTTAGGGTTGTCTGCAGCCTGTGTGTGTTGGGGGTGGAGAATGACCATGAGAGGAAGCAGAGGAAGAACTTAGAGGGGATAGATTCTTGGGGACTGGACACAGGACTCTGGGGATGGGGGTCTGGCCCTTTCATAGTGTGGAGTGGGGTCATGCACCTGCTCTCTTGAATATACCTGTCCCCCAGGATGGCTTATCCCAACCAGAGTCCATGCATTCTCTCTCCCCCTTCCAAACCCAATCACATGTCATTATGTGGTATCATAGCACCCATCTCTGTCACAGGACTGTTTCCCATTAACACGTAACATTTTTACATAGAACACGGTTACAGCAAAGAACCTGGTGATGTACAACCGGGCTGACCTTAGCGCTGCTCTATCAGTGAGGCAGAACCCTATAATTCTGCCTGTGAGCACACTGCATTGTGTCTAGACCCCCTCAGGCCCAGGGGCATGTTCTAGGGTCGTCTTCTTTGGGAAGACCTCCCCTAATGTGGGCCACCTGATTTCGTGAAGGTTCCTGGCCTGGACATAGGGTATCTCCCTGGCCTCCACACAGGATTCTGAGGGTGTGGCTTGTATCTTCTGCGCCATACCTGGCCTTGCAGCCCTTCAGAAGTCCCACCTTTCAAAGCATCTCAGTGCCTAGGGGGAGCTGACTTTTCCTGGCCTCCATCTTTCAGTTCCTCCATTTTATCCTCCGGCATGTTAAGAACCAGGCTGTCCCCCTCAACACAAATAGACCTGCTGGAACCAGTGGTGGACAGAGCCTTGTTCTCTATCTCTCGTTGCACAGCATGGTCCTTCAATCTCAGGATGGTTTTGTATACGTTGAAGACCCGTCCCTCTACGTCAGTCACTTGGCACTTCTCCATCTAGGTGGAGATGCTCTGCTGTTGCTGAGATGGCCTTTCACCTTCAGGCAGCAGCTGACCTCAGAAGTGTGCCTCTTGAGGCTTACCATCTCGCCCGGTTACCCCCACAAGCACAGGTCTGGCTTCCTGTTCTCTTCCTGTATGACCTGTAGCTCTCTCTTCAGCTTGTCCATCCTCACAGGTCAGCTGTGTGATCTGCAGTTCATATCCATCAGCCAGATCCATCCAGAGCACCTTGGTCAACGGCATACACCTTTCCAGCCAGTGTCTCCTCACTGTACTGGTTTTCAGCTGAAAATGTTCCCGTTTTTACCCAAACTGCCAAAAACAGAAAAGTTTTCCAGTTTTCACCCCCCGCCAAAAAAAAAAATAATAATACAAAATTTCAAGGCAAGCAGACACTTCCTGCAAAAATGGGCATGCAGTAAAGTGATCATGACAGGGTCAATGAGATTACCCAGACTATTATGGGACGGAGACATGCTCCGCTCATCCTTTACTTCCTGTTTAGTCAATGGGAGTTTCCCCCTCCCACATTGATGAAATTCAATCAAGCAGCAAGTTCTCAGCCTGCAGCCTTGTGAGGGGGTGTCTTTTTATTGCATGGACAGGACTCTTTACAAAATTGGCCAAAAAGGATGGGCCCCAATTTCCCATGGAAAAAAGTTCGAAATGGAAGATTTTGGTCCAGCCCTTGCAGGAAGCATTCTCCTATGAGCAGATACAATGCCAGTTTCTCATTTCTACTTGGAGTATTCCTAAGGCCTGATCCAAGTCTCTTGAAGGCCTGCATCTTTACTCTTCATACTGGGGGGATTTTTCAGTTGCACAAGTGGCAGCTTGGTGCCCAGTGTCGGAGAAACAGAGTTCTCACTCTCAGGTTGGGTGCAGCAAATCAGATACTTTATTATCTCTAGCAATTGCCTGGAGGGAGAGAGCTAAACAGATCTCTCTACACGTAAACAATTACAGCAAGCATTTATACCTTTGTTACATACAATAATGAGCAACAGCTGCATTTTGTTTATACATAGGGCATCCTGATATCTTATTTTTCTCACCTCTATTTAGACTATAGTCTACATTCCATACTTATCTAACACAAGGTCGCAACAACTTCTCTCACAGTTCTTTCCCACTCGCCTCATACAATCCTCGCTTCTACAAATCTCGCGGTAGTAGGGTTACAGCTAGCCCGACTCTTCCTCACACAAGGGACTGTTTGCACTGAAATCCCCTTCAAATCCCTGTCAGTTCTTTCTCTACTTCCACACCAGTTCCTATTGATTTTCAATGGGTGATAGGTGCCTATTGCCATCTGGGTTTGAAAATAACCTGCAAAACGAGGATCAGGTTTCGCAGTTTCTGCGAAGTCAGAACTGTCTGCATATTTCCCAGCTCTGACAACCAGAAAACACTTTGTAATTTCACCCCCTCTTCCTTTACCAGAAAGTTTTTCCTCTCCTTGCTTTAGCCTGGCAGCTATTATTCTACTAGGGAAGAAGAGAGAGAGAAACAGCAACCCTATGTTTCCCTGTAATATATATTTTACACCCATTTCACAAGAGGCTGGAAGCTGTCACAGCCATAATGCACCGCATCAAATTAACATATTTTTCTGAAACGGTAATTATACCTTTTTGTGCTGCACTGAGCTTGTAGTTTTGAAGTGGAAATATGGCCATGACATCAAAGTTGCACTTTCAGTCAGCTGTATTAGTGCCGTTGTCCAAATGCTTCAGTGGAACTGCTCCCCGTGAGTCAGGGGCTTGCTGCAAAGGGAATGAGAGGAGGGCCTTGGCGCTTTGGTGAATAACATTGTCCTGCAAAAGCGGGCATGCAGTAAACATTGTCCTAGAAATGGCTTGTGATCCCAGAGCAGTCACACCATCTGGGAGCCAAGCAACCGTAGCCAAAATTGCAAAGAAAACAAAGCTCTGAAATGGCTTCCTCCATCATTGACCAACCGAGACCTGTGCTGGAAATGGTTTTTTTTCCCCTGCAGGAGCTGATGTTATCCTAGATACCCCGGACGAAATCCACTTACTCCTCTATGCAGAAACGAGCATTGCACGGGGCAGAGTGAACCACCATGGGCAGGTTGGGGGTCTGCACTGTAACCTTTATCATCTCGACTCCAGCGCCTGGGACAGAACAACAATTGCTGTCACTCTGCAGCCTCTATATGGATTGTACCAGCCCCACTGGGCCCATATTTTACATGCCCCTTCCCACATCCCAGTACTTCTCCATCTCTGGTCAGTGGGGGCAGGTCCACAGCCCCTTTTTGCAGGCAGTCTGCAAGAACACTGCAGTACATCGGGTCTCTATGCAGTTATTACAGACATATTTAAATGTGAAGCCACGTTTCTTGCGAGGGCTGTATTATCACTTAACTTTTTAATCCCTTAAGTAATTATTTCACTTAGAATTACTTTTTTTTTAAAAGCCTTTTTTATGAGAGGGATCAGAATCCAGAATTAGAACGAGTCTTTAGCTAATCACAGTGATTGCACCAAACCACAAATTGAAAGAGCTAATGCAGAGCAAAAAGAGCTCTCTCTGTGTCTGCATCAGACTACGGCACAGCACATTCCCTCCTACCATCCTAAGGCGTTTTGCTGAAATTAATTAATTCAGCTTCACAGCCATCCTGGGAGGGTGGGAAATATTAGTATCCCTTTTGTATAGGTGGGCAACTGAGGTGCAGAGAGGCTAAGGTCCACATCCTCTGAGGTATTTAGGACAATTTCAAAGGAAGTTAGGAGCCTAAATGCTTTGGGGGATCTGGGGCTAAGTAACTTGCCCAAGGTCACATGGGAAGTCTGTGGCAGAGCGGGGGATTTGACCAAAGTTAAAGGAGGACTATCAATTTCATTCTGAATTGCCTTCATTGTAGATTAAGAGGGAAGAAGTTGTGAACTGGATACAGCCACAGCTACAGAGCCTGGCTCTTTAGGTCAAGTTGTAGATGCTTATACATACATCTCCAGCACTCCCTGCTTCAATTCCTTGAGTTGGCCAAGAAGGCACCCCTACCCGGCACATGATTTCTGCGATTTCTCTGTAATGTGCTATGTCGGTTCTGCTTCAAAAAAATTGATTTCTTTTTCCATTCCCTACAGGCATGGAAAAATCAAATGTTGCAGTGTGCCAAATGTGCATAACAGTTACATAGCTGTATGACTGGAAGGGACCTCGAGAGGTCTTCTAGTCCAGTCCCCTGCACTCATGGCAGGACTAAGCATTATCTAGACCATTCCTGACAGGTGTTTGTCTAACCTGCTCTTAAAAATCTCCAATGATGGAGATTCTACAACCTCCCTAGGCAATTTATTCCAGTGCTTAACCACCCTGACAGTTAGGAAGTTTTCCCTAGTGTCCAACCTAAACTGCCATTGCTGCAATTGAAGCCCATGGCTTCTATCTTCAGAGATTGAGGAGAACAATTTTTCTCCCTGCTCCTTGTAACAACCTTTTATGTACTTAAAATCTGTTAGCATGTCGCCTCTCATCTTCTCTTCTCCAGACTAAACAAACCCAGTTTTTCAGTCTTCCCTCATAGCTCATGTTTTCTAGACTGTGAACAATTTTTGTTGCTCTTCTCTGGACTTTCTCCAATTTGTTCACATCTTTCCTAAATGTGGCACCCAGAACTGGACACAATACTCCAGTTCAGGCCTAATCAGCACGGAGTAGAGCAGAAAAATTACTTCTCGTGTCTTGCTTACAAAACTCCTTCTAATGTAGCCCAGAATGATGTTCATTTTTTTTGCAATGGTGTTACACTGTTGACTCATAGTTAGCTTGGGCATAAGCTTTCGTGAGTAAAAACCTCAGTTCTTTGGAAGAAGTGAGGTTTTTACTCACGAAAGCTTATGCCCAAATAAATCTGTTAGTCTTTAAGGTGCCACCAGACTCCTTGTTGTTTTTGTAGATACAGACTAACACGGCTACCCCCTGATAGTTAGCTTGTGGTCCACTATGACCCCCAGATCCCTTTCTGCAATACTCCTTCCTAGGCAGTCATTTCCCATTTTGTATGTGTGCCACTGATTGTTCCTTCCTAAGTGGAGTACTCGGCATTTTTCCTTATTGAATTTCATCCTTCTTACTTCAGATCATTTCTCCAGATTGTCCAGGTCATTTTGATCATCACCTGTAGTTCTCTGCTGCAGCTGCAAGATAGCCCTTCCTTATTTGTTGTTCCTTTAGATTTCTGAAGGTTGGATGTGAAAACCAGTTCAGAGAAAAGAAGAAAAAACTTGAATTCAGACAAATGTGTTTCAGAAATCATCAGGGTCCTTTTTATTTCACGTGTTTTGTCATTTTTGTGTTGCTATAAGCCAAAATACATACATATTAAAATGATATATTCTATCCTGTTCAGTTTCTTATCCCACCCTCATCACCATGGGTCATACACAAAAATCATCATATACATAGTGCCATGCGATTCTGGGAAACAGAATGTTCACCTTTTCTACAAGATGAACTCTATTGAATAACATTGAGCTTCCAGAAAACAAAACAAATCATCGTCTTCCCGCAGTACTAGTGAAATGGAAGGGTCATTAATGAGATCTAGAGGGTTGAGGCTGGAGCTAGACAAATTTAAACCAGAAATAAAGTACAAATTTTAACAATGATGGTAATTAATTATTGTAGTAGGAAGAGATGCAATATATTCTCCACTGCTTGGTATCAAAGCAAGATTGGCTGTCTTTCGAAAAGATATACTCTAGTTCAACTGCGAGGCAGAAGGGTTGATACAGGAATCACTAGATGAAATTCTCCAGCCTGCATTATTCGGGATGACAGATCGCATTATCATAATGGTCCCTTCTGGCTTTAAAAATCTATGAATCATGAATCTGCACACTCTGAAACGCAGGCCTGTGTCTGAATTTCACAGCTTGAATCCAGTTCTCTGTCCATAAGGAAGAGAGACTCAGAGGCGTGTCCAGGTTGAAGCTCTGAATCTTTTCAAGTTTGCCCAGCACCAGGGGATTGGGTTTTTTTTTTTAAAGGTTTTAAATGATTTTTTTAAATTAAATTTACACAATTTCCAAAACAAAAAAGTTGAAAGGTTTTGCTTCAAGAAATTCCAAAATGAAACATTTCGGCATTCCGAAATGTTTGGGTCTTTTCCTTTTTTTCCAGGCAAAATTATTCACCGAATTCGACTAGAACTTTGGAATAGTTTCAATTGACCTGGTGGATTTAAATAGCTCTTTTCACAACAAATTTTGCTCAGCTCTAATTTGTACCATGTTCCAAAGTCCCATCTTTAACCTTCTTGGATTCACACATCTGCAGGGCTATCCTAGAGCCAGTCCAAATCCCTGAGAAGAACAGCTTTGCGGATCCCCTGTGTTCTTCCCACCCTCAGCTTTCTACCAGTAGGCTGGGAAACTTGCATTCTGTTCTTCTCCCAGCTCTGCTCCTTCACTGCAATAATCGATATGGGGTTTTCCCTGCCACCGTCTGTTCCCTGGATTCTGCCTTCTGGGGCTGTCAATTTGATGCTGTTCACCATCACACAATTTGCATAACCTGTTAAAACACCCCAAATAACCCAAGCCAGTTGTATTTGAAGAGACATATTTGTGGCCTCTCCTGTTTGTCGTTTGCATGAGAGACGAGCTCTCGCCTCCCTTCTGAAGGAGAGAAGTTGTTAATCGAATGCGTGCCATCGCTTGATACTTCACATTGTACAAACATTTAGACAGCTGGGAGCAGAAAGAAATGTACTCTACCAGCGAACGTTTAGCGCTGGCTTCTCATTTCAGTAGCTGTAAAGTTTCCCTCCCCACCCACCTGTTCACACACATCCTGTCACCACCTTCACATTAAATCCCTTTGGAGGTACAAAAAGCCAGGAGATCAGTGATGCCCCTGAGCCCATAAAACTGGCTAGCCAACAGTGAGTACTGAGCATATCCTATCTCCTAGAACTGGAAGGGACCTTGAAAGGTCATCGAGTCCAGCCCCCTGCCTTCACTAGCAGGACCAAGTACTGATTTTGCCCCAGATCCCTAAATGGCCCCCTCAAGGATTGAATTCACAACCCTGGGTTTAGCAGGCCCATGCTCAAACCATTGAGCTATCCCTCCATCCATCCTTATAGATTTCCCTGGATGGCTACCTAAAAAAAAAAAAAGGATGATCCTGGGAACACCTGGACAGGTGGCAACCCCATCAGGCAGGTGAGGAAAGCCTAGTGTCCTAGTCACACACCTCTCTCCGCTGCACTCTGCCCATTGTTTCATGTTTCATATGCTGGGGAATAACAGAAGAAGACTACATGTTTCGAAAACGAAACCGGAACTTTATAAGGGAACGATTTACAGAAGTGCTGCTGCAGGCTTTCCTGCCATGTGCACACAGACTGACTTCTTGGTGTTGCCTCCAAATTCTTCCCTCCTGTTCTCCTCGCTCCGAATTCCATGCAAGTTGCTACACCCATCGTCTTAGGGTTCTCTCTTTCCTATGCTCTCCTGAGACCCTCCTGTCTCTCCCCAGACTCCTCCTGAATTTGGGAAGCATGTGTAGACCTCATCTGCTTATGGTTGGAACAAACACCAAGGCCCAGCACAGCTGCAAACATGGCATGTATCAACACAAACGAAAAGGTGGGTAGCAAAGGGGTGAGGTGAGCAAAGGAGAACCGAGTCCGGTATTATTGAAAGTGCTCCCAGACTTCCATTCCTTGTTATGCCCCACGCAGGGGCATTTAGGACCAAAGCCAAAAGCCATACTCCTGGGGAGAGCTGCTCGGAAAATGGAATATTTCCATGAAAAATCAAAATTTTCCTCAGAAAACAGACATTTTTCAAGAATAATTTCATTTAGTCAAAAGTCCAATTTTCTGCCGAGAAACATTTTCAGTAGAAACTGTCAGTTAGCCCTACAACTGGGACCACAACATTGTTCCCTTTTCATTCGGTCCATCCATGTCTGAGGGCTTTTGAGCTCACAGGGCTTGTGCTACGGGGCTAAAAATAGCAGCATCAACATTTGCGCTCGGGTTGGAGCCAGCGTTCTGAGACACTCCCCCTCACTGGGTTTCAGAGCCCTGGCTCCAGCCTGAGCAGGAACGTCTACACTGCTATTTTCAGCCCTGTAGCACAAGTCCCATGAGCCCAAGTCTGCAGACCTGGGCTCTGAGACTCACTAACCCGGGTCTTCGTTTGCAGTGTAGATGGTTAACAGGTCCTTTGATGTAGCCATAGAGTAATAGGCAGGCTCTAAACAAAGCCTTCCTTCTCCCTGAGCTGTAAGAGCTATAAATTATCCTGCTTTGCTGCCGAGTTCATTAATGCAGCATCGTTCTTAAAGGTTTTGGCTGGTTTTGGTCCATCCCCTTCAGTCCAGACAAGAAGAGCTGGCAGAGAGGAACTAGGTCTGTATGTATCAGTACAGAGCAGGCAGAAGGGTTTGAGGATAGTTACTGAGCCAGGCGGTCACGAATGAGTAACGCTTGTGTCTCTGCTCCCAAGTCAAGGCAGCACACAGATGAGCGCTCCCAAAGTATACACACAGTCAACACAAGACATAATAATATAATATGGGGATATACCTATCTCATAGAGCTGGAAGGGACCTTGAAAGGTTATTGAGTTGAGTCGAGTCCAGTCCACTGCCTTCACTAGCAGGACCAAGTACTGTCCCTGACAGGTGGTAGTGATTGTTTTGTGTGCCCCAGATCCCTAAATGGCCCCCTCAATGATTGAACTTACAACCCTGTGTTTAGCAGGCCAAGGCTCAAACCACTGAGCTATCCTTCCCCACTGTGTATATGGGCCCACACTGGTGTGCACACACAACTAGAGTTGTGCAAGGAGAGATTGGAATCAGTTTCTAATCCAAACTGCCCCCAAGTCTGGGGCTGTTCAGTTGAAGTGATCAGGTCTGGCCCGTGAAGTCTGGAGTTGGATCTGGATTCAAAGCCAAATTCCCTCGTATGCTGTACTAAAGCATGGAGCGCTCTCCTCACTGCCCCAATTGACCTGTAAGGTCACTACTCTTTCCGCCTTCAGACCACCGTCTTCCATTGCAGAAGTCACCAGGTCCTAACAGAGCAGTGGTGTGTCTATACAGCTAAGCCTTCTGCATTTCGGAACCAATAGTGGCAAAGGTGTGGCAACATAAATCCTGGTGTGGTCGGCAACCCAAGTACGGATCCGGGATCATCAGCAGGCTTGTAGTGCGGGAGCCTGGGCCAAAGCTGGTGCTGCCCTATCCTTGCTCTCACTGTTGCACAAGCTTTAATTTAGCTGGCGTGGGTGAGTATCCCCACCCACATGGCAATGCCACCTTTGTTTGCAGGGTAGAGCTACTGCAAACGGAGCTTTCCCCACCGTCATCGCTGTGCTGAGACGGGTGCTGTGCGGGATGAGATGGAAAACCAAAGTTTTATCCAGCCCAGAGAATTATGTGGCACCGGCGTTTCTCTGATTCACAGCCTGAAAGGCCACCAGGGATCATTGTAATCATCTAGTCTGCCCTCCCGCATAGCACCGGCCATGGGACTTCCCGGAAACAATTCCTGTTTGAACTAGAAGAAAGGAAATATCTTCCTTTGATCTGAAATGCATCAAAAGTACGACTCTAGAATGACTCAAAAATCACAGCCTTGGAATGCCCTCTCTGTCCAATGCGCGGCAGAGCCGCTGATCAACGGCTGAACCGTGTTACATCCTCACTGCTAAATACAGCAGGTTTGCCTTTCTCTTCTGTTACAGAGAAAAAGCGAAAAATCTTGATACAGATTAACGTCCCCATTGCCCTGATACTGAGCCCGACATGGAGCAAAACACAGACCTTAGAGGCTTTTGTTTGCTTGCAGAGGGGCCTGACGAAAGGTTAGACAATCCAATGAAAAACTTCAGAAAAGGTGTCACTTGGAATGCCTGTCATTCTAGCCTCTTTTCCATCACACCCACCGCGAGAAATTCAAACAGTGCTCAGGGTTTACTTCCAATGTTTCTTACCCTGAAAACGTCTGACAGAACCTTATTGAAGGCCTTGTAACCAGCAGTTCTGCAATAACCCCACAGCAACCTGGGTCAGCTGTTGTGCTTGTGTCTAGCTTGCATTGTCATGAATTGTGTCCAAATCTGCAGTGCAAATACCCATTCTCGGCCTTATCAGAACAGGAAGGGCAGTGTAACTTAGCACCCGGGTGAGAGGGGTGTTGCAGGATTGCTGAGGCAGGATTTGAGGCTGTGAAGTGGAGAGAGGAAAAGCATCTGTCTCCCAAAGGCATTCTATCCAAAGTACAGATCACTGGAGATAACACGTTTATTCTTATCTGTGGTGGGTGTCTCCCAGAACTCGCTTGGGAGTTGTGTGCCCTCTTGAGAGTCTGTTTAATGCTTTAACTCATGGCTCGCTATGGTGGGTTCATTTACACACATTGCAACTGAGAAGGAAAAGCCCCCAGCAAAGGATGGAAACATACCAGCCCTCGCAGCTACTAACCAGCAGTTCTGGACAATGGTAACAGGGCAGGAAGCCTTTTGCCGCTAGGATGTCAGTTCATATACAGCCTGGTTTGGAAATGACTGAGGGTTGTCACCATCTGATTGCTGTTCAATAAATCAGTGGGGTCTCAGTCCATTGCCTGGTGGCTGTGTCCATATCGATGTCTGGATTAAGGCCCAGGTGCTCTAGGGGGCCCCAACTCCTGGAGTCATGCAGTGATCTCAACCCCTCGGCTTCCATTTTAAAAGCAAAAATATGTTTTGAGCCTTCCTGGTCGGGAAGAAAAGATTGAAAAGGTGACTGATGTCTGCCTGAGTCTGCAGAGAGCCTGAGACAGTGACTCTGAGGAAGGCAGGGAACCTGACCTCATTCATCTCAGTGAGGTGTTAGTGACAAGCCCATTGCTCCCAGCGGTCCTGACAGCCCCACCCCAACAGGGGGATGCTGTGTATGGCAGGAAGAAAAACACATCCTGGCTGCTGGGCTATTGCACTATGAACTGGATGGGGGCTCCCCTGTTGCTGGCCTTACCTCAATGGGGCACAAGGGGGGGGGCCTGTGCCATCGCTGCCATTCACCAAGCTGGGGGGGAGAGATAGATATGCTGGAGGGTAGGGATAGGTCCAGAGTGACATAGACAAATTGGAGGATTGGGCCAAAAGAAATCTGATGAGGTTTTGTTCAACGTCTTCATTAATGATCTGGATGATGGGATTGATTGCACCCTCAGCAAGTTCACGGATGACACTGAGCTGGGGGGAGAGGTAGATATGCTGGAGGGTAGGGATAGGGTCCAAAGTGACATAAACAAATTGGAAGATTGGGCCAAAAAAATCTGATGAGGTTCAACAAGGACAAGTGCAAAGTCCTGCACTTAGGAAGAAAGAGTCCCATGCACCCCTACAGGCTGGGGACCGACTGGCTAAGCGGCAGTGCTTCAGAAAAGGACCTGGGGATTACAGTGGATGAGAAGCTGGATATGAGTCAGCAGTGTGCCCTTGTTACCAAGAAGGCCAACGACATATTGGGCTGTATTAATAGGAGCATTGCCAGCAGATCAAGGGAAGTGATCATTCCCCTCTATTCGGCGTTGGTGAGGCCACACCTGGAGTATTGTGTCCAGTTTTGGGCCCCCCACTACAGAAGGGATGTGGACAAATTGGAGAGAATCCAGCAGAGGGCAACAACAATGATTAGGGGGCTGGGGCACATGACTTATGAGGAGAGGCTGAGGGAACTGAGGTTATTTAGTCTGCAGAAGAGAAGAGTGAGGATTTGATAGCTGCTTTCAACTACCTGAAGGGGGGTTCCAAAGAGGATGGAGCTCGACTGTTCTCGGTGGCGTCAAATGACAGAACAAGAAGCAATGGTCTCAAGTTGCAGTGGGGGAGGTTTAGGTTGGATATTAGGAAACACTATTTCACTAGGAGGGTGGTGAAGCCCTGGAATGGGTTACCTAGGGAGGTGGTGGAATCTCCATCCGTAGAGGTTTTTAAAGCCCGGCTTGACAAAGCCCTGGCTGGGATGATTTAGTTGGTGTTGGTCCTGCTTTGAGCAGGGGGTGGGACTAAATGACCTCCTGAGCTCTCTTCCAACCCTGATGTTCTATGATTCTATGTGAGGAGAGAGGCAGAGGTCCCATGTTGCTTCCCTGGCCTCTTCTGCTACCAGGGCCGTCCCTAGGGGCGTGTGGGGCCCACGGTGGAAATGAGAGATTTGTCTCTTCTGGGACTGACCACGCCGGCCAATCACACTGGCCCGCGGGGCCCCCCAAAGTGCGGGGCCCGGAGCGGTCACCCCAATTCGCCCTACCCAAGGTGACGGCTTTGCTATTGATATTCCACGTAGAGGGGTGTGGCCATAAAATGGAGGTGGGTCCTTGAGGGGACGGCCTTAGAGGGGACCCAGATTACCCTCCGCCATCCTCGACTGCAGGAGGGGCTGCAGATAGGGACTGAGGGGCATCGGGAAAGCTGTGTGTATGGAGGGATATGATCTGTTATTTGAACCCCAGTGAATTCAGGGCCCTCTTTATAACAAGCTCTGTGATGTCTTCCTGCCTGATGGGGAAGTGGTTTATTTCTCTCACTTCCAGTATAACCTGTTGGCTCAATCCACCCAACACCCTTAAAACAGCTCCTGATTGGTGCAGAAAGTCGTTTGAGCGCCGTCTGTCCATAGGGCTCCCCAACGCGGTACCGATGTGAAGAGTTCTACTCGGCAGGAGGTTTTTTTAAACCTCACTGTGTTATTTAAAAGCAAAATGGCATGAAAAGCAGGAGATCTTTAATTCCTAATTTCACTTCTTGATTAAACATTAAAGGGGTTGTACTGGTTCGATGGGAAAAAAAAGGCTGCCTATTAACTTGCAATTTTACTAAGTGTATAAGCCTAATTTGATGCTGGCAGCCTTCCAGGAACTTACAAAATCCACTTTAAAAAAAAAAACCCTCTAAAATCAGGTTTTAGATATTAAAATTCTCCACATGCTACTTTTTTGTTTTTAATTGATTGATTGGCTGTGGCACCTGGGGCCGGAGTCTCCTCCCATTTACCCCAGGGGAAGTCCACCCCGTTCCCTATTTACACCCACGTATGGGAGAAGCAAAGCGGATTCTTTGTCGCGGTCCCATACACCCCCTCTGCCCTCTAGCTGCAGGCCTGTGAAAACCCAAGTAAACCCAAACCTCGCACTGGAGTCTTGGTACGTCTACACTGCAGCTAGAGGTGTGTTTCCTAGCTCGGGTAGATGGACACACGCCAGCTCTGATAGAGATAGTATGCTAAACAGCCCAGTGCAGTCGTGATGATGCAGGCTAGCCACTCATGTCTGTACCTAGGGCCTCTGACGGGAAAACAATCCATTTTTGGGGAGGGGGGGATTATGGGAGTTGAGTTAGGAAGGCTTGGGTTCTATTCCCAGTTCTGCCTCTAGCCTGCTGGGTTCCCTTGTGCAAGACATTTCACGTCCTGTGCCTCAGTTTCCCCATCTGTAAAATGGGGATGATGATACTGACTTGCTTTGTGAAGTGCCTTGAGACCTATAGATGAAAAGCCCTATATAAGAGCTGAGTATTATTATGATGTCTGATATCAGGGGAGGGAGGGGAACGATGCTGAATCGCATGATATTTGTGTGTTTAATTTTTCAGCCGCACGACTGTGTTAGCCAAGTGCCTTTGGCATTGATATATAACAAGCCCTTCGGAGAGAATCAGCCTGTGTTGCGTTCACAAGGCCAGCAGAGCATGCACAGCTATAAATCTGATGACATCAACCTGGCAGAACAAAGTCCCTGGTTTCTGGCAGCTTCGTTCTTCTGCCATGAATTTCAGGCCCTGATATTTATATAAGTCAGTGATCTTGGGATCTCTGTGGAGCTGACTGAGGAATTCAAAGGAGAGGTTTGTCTCTTGCCTCCTTCTGGAAGAAGGGGATCAGAGAGCTGTGTGCAGCTGCCAGATGGATGGAGGCAAACCCCCCAGTCTGAGTCACTGGCCTAGCTGTGAATTCTAAGGTGGGGGATTCTCCTCTGATTTGTGTAGACCAAAAGCCACTCTTGGTCTTTATTCTGCCCTGATTTACACAAGTTGGAATCAGGGGGAACAACTCCGGTGCAGCTAGAGAGGTGTAAACGTAGCGCAAATGAGAGGAGAAGCGGGCCCGGCCAAATGAAAACACCCAATCCCAACACACTGGTCCCGGATGTTTTAAAGTCCAGATCTAAACATCAGTGTTGGGTGTTTGCATCCAGGGTGTTAGCTACAAACTCTGATGCTGAATGTGGACATGGATACTGGGTTTGGCTCTGGTGTTTTGGTTCTGGCCCAACTTCCATCAATATTCATGGGAAGAGAAAGAAATAACCTCACCACTTTCTGCTGCAAATTGATTGATTCATAGAATTGTAGGACTGGAAGGGACTCCAAGAGGTTATCTAGTCCAGGCCCCTGCACTCATGGCAGGACAAAGTATTCTCTAGACCATTCCTGACAGGTGTTTGTCTAACCTGCTTTTAAAAATCTCCAATGATGGAGATTCCACAACCTCCCTAGGCAATTTATTCCAGTGCTTAACCATCCTGACAGTTAGGAAGTTTTCCCTAGTGTCCAACCTAAACTGCCATTGCTGCAATTTAAGCCCATGGCTTCTATCTTCAGAGGTTAAGGAGAACAATTTTTCTCCCTGCTCCTTGTAACAACCTTTTATGTACTTAAAATCTGTTAGCATGTCGCCTCTCATCTTCTCTTCTCCAGACTAAACAAACCCAGTTTTTCAGTCTTCCCTCATAGCTCATGTTTTCTAGACTGTGAACAATTTTTGTTGCTCTTCTCTGGACTTTTTCCAATTTGTTCACATCTTTCCTAAGTGTGGCACCCAGAACTGGACACAATACTCCAGTTCAAGCCTAATCAGCGCGGAGTAGAGCAGAAGAATTACTTCTCGTGTCTTGCTTACAAAACTCCTGCTAATGTAGCCCAGAATGATGTTCATTTTTTTTTTGCAACAGTGTTACCCTGTTGACTCATAGTTAGCTTGTGGTCCACTATGACCTCCAGATCCCTTTCTGCAGTACTCCTTCCTAGACAGTCGTTTCCCATTTTGTAAGTGTGCAACTGATTGTACCGGCAGCAAAGAATCGTCTTTTGCGCTTGCATCACAGGCTAACCCCGTGTGACTCTTTGTCTCCTTCTAGTGGCTAGATCACATACAGCACTTAATTTGCCTGCCAGTGCCTGCAAGTTGAGTGTGCTGGTTCTTTAGTTCACACAACAGATACTCCTGCCTTTTGGTGCAGAGGAACTGGTTCGAATCCTTCCTGAACCAGCAGACTGGCTATGGTGCCTGTATGCGCTCCCAGGAGTGGAAACGGAGTCGAGCTGTTCCACCACCTCACCTGTACAGGAACAAGCTGTCCTGACAATCTCTGTTCGGGTACCATTCCTTCCTATCTTCTCTGCCACTATCTGTCCCTTTACTGGGTTGTGAAAGGCGCTGCCCGCTGCTGAGTGTGACTTTCCATGCAGTCTTTGCCCCAAAGAGATCTAAACTAGTGGGGACAGAGAGCCTTCCTGTGGATAAATGCAGCTCGGGGGCGGGGAAAGGGGGCTGACTGCTACTCCCCCGCATTATCCCAAAGTAACGCTGTTTGGGCTCATGGAGCTCCCTCTCGATTCACACAGAATCTGTCCCAGGGTGAGGGCAAGGAAAGCGCAAAGCTGATCACCAGCATAATTTCAAAGGACAGCAACATCTAGCTGTGTGTTAAAGATCAAAGCAAAGCAGATGTGGTGGTGGTGGGGGGGGGAGTTAAGGAGAGGTGTCAACTTTTCTTTTTTTATATAATTGTACAGGTCATTAAAGATCCCTCCCCCATGTCTCTTTGAGGCCCTCCAGAAGAAGTCCTGCTTTGAGCAGGGGGGTGGACTAGATGACCTCCTGAGGTCTCTTCCAACCCTGATATTCTATGATTCTAAGTGCAGTCCAAGGTTGTGCGTATGCCACCCCATCCCTGGGTAGGGTGTCAGCAGCAGGGATAGACCTGGGCATCTCTTGTTCTAAACACATAAGCCTCTCGTGCCCAAGCTAAAATGTCTCTCTTTCTAGTGGGGAGACAGGATGGGTGAGGTAATATCTCTTACTGGACCAACTCCTGTTGGTGAGAGAGACAAGCTTGTGAGCTTACACAGAGCTCTTACCTTTGATTAAGACTGTAGCAGGCTCATCTGTACATGCAGCCCAACCACCACTAGAGTGGGCCAGAGTCCCACACTGAATGGGTGGGGGTTCCATACACACGTTGTTAAGTGCCCAGTGTCCTGGCTTTCGGTGCATTTGATATATTCTGCAATTTCTACTGAGAAGCTTGAGCTAGTGACAATAGCTGTCTCAAATCTCCGTCCCAAAACTGCTGAGCTGCGAAAGGAATTCAAGCATTGTATTTCATGCCTCCCACTTTCTGGTGTCAGTGGGACTGGAAGCAGAAACACCAACATAGGCGATTTTCGAGCGTAGAACATGGGTGTCAGAAGGGAGCCCCAGGAATCTGACAAGGAGGTCTTTTCCTGGGAGATTTCTACACTGACTTCAAATTACGTCGATCTGAGAGACAAGCAGAATTTCATTCCCAGGGAAATTCAACATTTGTTTTCATCCCAAATTAGGATGAAAAGTTGGAATTCCAAAATTGCTCACAGAGCAAAACGTTCACAAAAGCCTTTGATTTGGAAATGGTGAAACAATCCGTTTTGAGTCCATTCAACATTACGTTGCATCACTACAGTTCCGCGATGCTTCTCCCCTTTGATCCCTTGCTGAACTACATCTCCCATGATGCACCTGCAGCCAGGTGATTCCCATGATGCACCACCTGGCTCAGTCAGAGGGGAGACCACATTGCCTCATAGGGGATGGATGCTATTTTAAGCAATTCAGAATGAAGCCAGCATGGCTGGCATGTAATGGAGGCTAACCCATCCCAAACCTCATGCCGCTGGGGGGACGGGGAGGCAGTGGCAGATTACTGCACAGGCCCTGGCCAATTTAGGGCCCCTGGAAAAATCTCCCCCCACTATGGCCCCAGGGCTGGAGGAGCTCTCGCTTCCGGCTGTGGCCACTGAGCTTTTCCAATCGGGGGGTGGAGGGGGAGGAGTAAGCAAGGGGCGTGGCCACAGGGGGAAGAGGCGGAGTGGGGGCAGAGTGGGGGCAGAATGGGGGCAGGGCCACGGAGGAAGGGGCAGAATGGGGAGGTGCCATGGGTGGGGCTGCACGCGGAAGGGGCAGAACGGGGGAGGGCTCCAGGCTTGATGCTCTGGGCTGGGGCTGAGAGTTCAATCCTGGCTGGGGCCAAGCTCTCAGCCCCCTTCTGTGGCCCTGACCAAGCTCTCAGTCCACCACCCTCCCCCTGCCCTGGCCAGGGCCACGGGGGGCTGAGAGTAGCAAGTGGGGTGTATGGCATCAGACAGAAGGAGGGGGGGCTAGTCTCCCCAAGGAAAATCTTCTCCCGCCACCCATGGAAGCCAGGATACCTGGCGGAGGTAGGTTGGCTGGGATGTTACACAGAATGACAAATCAGGTAGAGGAGAGATTTGAATCTAGGTCTCCCGCATCCCAGATGAGTGCCCCAACCACGGGGCTGTTGGCTGTCTCAGGTGCCCCTAGTTTTCCATGAGAAAGGACCAGACATGGCTTAGGCGCCAAACACCAGTAGAGGGGGTGACGGCCGTGAATCACAAGTGGAGGAGGACACTTCCCTTGGCACATCCTCCTGGCGAGCTCATCCGTGCATGTGAGAATCCCATTCTTAGATGTCTAGCTCATGGTGCCTGACTCAGTGCTGTGAATTCCACTGGGTGGCATGGCACCTATGAGTTAGTCATTGCAAGGCTGTTGCCTAAGGTCCTTTGGTAGATCTAGACTTTCATTTCTATGAGGATCACTGGGGTGGGGTGTGAGGAACCAACCACACAGCCCTGAGTCTTAAAAATTCCTCCTCTCCTAAGTTGCATTCTTGCCCTGCAGGGAGAGTCCCATTGAGTGACACTAAGTTTCTAGAAAATAAAATAATCCCCTCTTCCCTGCAGGACAGGTGATATTTTCTCCTCTTGGTGGTATTTTCTCCTCCCCTACTAACAAAACTTTGCATCAATCACGCTGCAGCCCAGCTCAATAAACAAAGAGTAACCCCAGTGCCCTGGTTTCAGTCTCTTTCTCTCTCCCCTCAAAGGGCACATTCCTCTCCTCTGTACCTATTTGCCAAATCCATCTAGTTAGCTCAGTGCCAGATTGATTCACGACTCATTTCCATATTGCCATGAGATACCAAGACTATGCCTTCCTCTCATCACAAGCTTCAGTGCTTCGGCAACGTGGCTGGCAAAAATTATACTCTGCATCGTGCCTATCTTGTTTGCTAAAGCAGGCACTATTATTTGCTTCGCAAAAACGCAACCACGACTCAAACTAGGCCCTCTAGGTTTTCTAGGCAACACCTGTAACAGGTGAGTTGTTTACAGTCCGAGCAAATTCTAGCTGAAATAGAATACATGTCACTGCTAAAGAGTTCATGGCCACACTGCCATTCATAGGAAGGAGAGGAAAGAGGCAATTAACACCTCTGCAATCATAGGGCAAAGGAGGTGTTACCCTGCTCACTTCACTTTAACTGGTCCCCTGAAACATGTGTTAACTCCTTATGCTTAACAATCTGTCCTACCTTATGCTTAGCTGTGACATTCTGATTACTTTTTCCCAACCTGAAGATGAGCTCTGTGTAGCTTGAAAACTTGTCTCTTCCACAAACAGAGGATTTTTGCTTTTATCTTTGACCAAAACTATTTGGCAGGCAGGGCTGGCGCAACTCATTAGGCGACCTAGGCAGTCGCCTAGGGCGCTACAATTTGGGGGGCGGTGACCGCGGCAGTATTTCGGTGGTGGGGCCTTCCGCCGCCTCGGGGGGGGGGGGGGCGGCATTNGGGAGGGGGGGGGGGGGGGGGGGGGGGGGGGTGTGGGGGGGGGGGGGGCCGGGGGGGGGGGGGGGGGGGGGGGGGGGGGCGGCATTTCGGGGCGGGACTTTCCACCGCCTAGGGCGGCAGAAAAGCTGGCAGCGCTCCTGTTGGCAGGAATTCACAAAATGTTTCTCTTGTTCTGAATCGGCATTGTTAGATGAAAAACATTCTGGCTGAAAAATATTTGCCCAGCGTTACCCTAGAGCTCAGCTCCCCATCTGTAAAGTGGATTGTCTAATCACAGTGTAAGCTCTTCGGGGCAGAGAAGTAGCACAGTGGGATGTGATCTTGGCTGAAGCTTTTACTGATGATATTTACCAATAACAGAAATGGGCCTGATCCTTCTCTCACTCACACTGGTGTAGATCAGGAGGAGTCCCACAGAAAACATTTCTCTAGTGTAAAACCATTGCACAAAGAGGAGAATTAGGTTCTACCTACCATAGTTATTTATATATCTCCTTTCAACACATCACCATGTGCTATAGTGAGTGGACGTTGCTGATAATATTCCAGGTATTACTAGGCGAGATGGCCTGAAATTGAACAAAGGATTATTTTGATTGGGAGCAGAACTGTCTTCCCAATTACACCAGTGTGAATCCCAAATAAATCCATTGAAGTCAGTAGAGTTATTTCAGAAAACCAGAAAAAAAAAATGAGAGTGGAATTTTGCTTAATATCCAAAAAGCTTTCCTAATGCTGAGATCTTTTTGATTGGGAAACTGTTTCACAGGGGAAAGCAGAGAGGAAGGATGGTGCAGTGGTTGGAGCACTAATCTAGGACCTGAGAGACTTATCCAGCACTCCCTGTGTGACGTTGGACAAGCCCCTTAACCCCTGGGGGCCCTCAATTTCCCAGCTGTAAAATGGGGATAATAGCACTGCCTTGCCTCATGGGAGTGTCGTGAAAATAAATCTATTTAAGAACATTAGAACATAAGAACGGCCATACTGGGTCAGACCAAAGGTCCATCTAGCCCAGTATCCTGTCTGCCGACAGTGGCCAATGCCAGGTGTCCCAGAGGGAGTGAACCTAACAGGTAATGATCAAATGATCTCTCTCCTGCCATCCATCTCCACCCTTTGACAAACAGGCTAGGGACACCATTCCTTACCCATCCTGGCTAATAGCCATTAATGGACTTAACCACCATGTATTTATCCAGTTCTCTTTTAAACCTGGTTATAGTCCTAGCCTTCACAACCTCCTCAGGCAAGGAGTTCCACAGGTTGACTGTGCACTATGTGAAGAATAACTCCTTTTATTTGTTTTAAACCTGCTGCCCATTAATTGCAGTTGGTGGGCCCTAGTTCTTATATTATGTGAATAAGTAAATAACTTTTCCTTATTCACATTCTCCACACCACTCATGATTTTATATATATCTATCATATCCCCCCTTAGTCTCCTCTTTTCCAAGCTGAAAAGTCCTAGCCTCTTTAATCTCTCCTCATATGGGACCTGTTCCAAACCTCTAATCATTTTAGTTGCCCTTCCCTGAACCTTTTCTAATGCCAGTATATCTTTTTTTGAGATGAGGACACCACATCTTTACACAGTTGTAAAAATTGTGAGCAGCTGAGGCACTCTGGGGGCCATGATAAGTAGGATAAGTACCATACGCAGACGTGAGGAAAGCCCTGTCGATTGTATTGTTGCAAACTGGACTGAGCAAGACCCCGGAGAACGCACAGCTGGGAAGGAGCAATCCTGCCCTGGTCCCCAGATGATAAATCCAACTCAATTTCTATGCTGGTGTGAAAGGCCCAGAACTCGTGCCAAATTGAGTCACAATAAAAAAAAGCGAGAACTGTCATTTTGTGCAGTATCCTGCCCTCCCCCACCTCCCCCCACCATTTTGGAGGTGATGACAACCTTTCAGCAAGAGAAATTCTTCCTAAAACATACTTTTCCATTTAGCTTTCACAAAGGGAAGGGGACGGCGCAAAGCACTACCTTCCCCGGTATCATAGCCCGCCCGCTGCCTTGCACTCAGACGTGGCGGGCTGTAGCCACTCATCACAGGAAGCGCCGGTTTAAACGGGAGAGCTGTCTAGAGTGCTCCTTGCATGAGCTGCATTAGACACACAACAGCCCCCCGTTGTATCACTGTATGCCCCCTGTTAGGATGATGCCAGCAAAGGGCAATACACAGGAGGGTTATTTTCCATTTGTGCATGAAGATATGCCCTATCTTTTTTTTTTTCCCCCAGACGATTTTTTTTTTTGCCTTGAAAGCCTAGATGAATAGGAAAAGTGAATTGAATTTGTTCCAATTCACAGCAAGAGTACCTGCACAGCTCTCACCTCTCAATCAACTGAAATGGCAATGATCACAGAAAAAAAAGCTGGCATGAGTCAATAAATAAGCCACAAGGTCCCATCCTGGCTTCTTTTTCATTAGCTTGAAAGGACTGGAGGTAAAAACAAACAAACAAACAAACAAACAACCAGGTAGGCTCATGTAAGAAGGTTACCAACAAAAAGCAGAGTTTAAAAAGCAAACCAATTGTAAGCGGAAGCTACGAGCATGCAGCTTTGGGACCATCTACGCTACCGATTCCATCACTTTCATTCCAGTGCCCTCCTCTGACCTTCTGTACATGGGAACATTGATTGGGTTAGCAGTTGCAGAATGAGGCTAGGTCTACACTACCCGCCTGAATCGGCGGGTAGAAATCGACCTCTCGGGGATCGATTTATCGCGTCCCATGGGGACGCGACAATCGATCCCCGAATCGACGCTCTTACTCCACCAGCGGAGGTGGGAGTAAGCGCCGTCGACAGGAAGCCGCAGAAGTCGATTTTGCCGCCGTCCTCACAGCGGGGTAAGTCGGCTGCGATACGTCGAATTCAGCTACGCTATTCACGTAGCTGAATTTGCGTATCTTAAATCGACTCCCCCCTGTAGTGTAGATGTACCCTGAGATATACTCCCAAAGAGGAGTAATTATTCTGGAATAAAATCATTTTTATTCTGGAATAGAGCATCCACATGCGGGAGAGTTATTCTGCAATAGCTAAATCATACCGGAATAGCTATGCTGGTGAATTTCCTCTGTGTGGACAAGGACTAAACACAGATTCCAGTGCAGGGACAATCTGAGTCCACCTCTACACAACAAAATTAAGTGTATAGCCGCTGTAGTAATTCCACAGCTTGTGCGTGTCTACACTTTGCTCCTTGCGTCGGCGGGAATGTGTTTACATATTCAGTGTGTTTTAGCAATGTTAGAAATAGCGGTGCTGAGTTCATGTTCTCTCCTGGGCCGTGCGGCAGTGTCTGTGGGAAGGGGAGGGATGTGGGAGTGGGGAATCAGAACCTGAAAAAAATGGCTGGCACATTTGAATGTTGCCTCGGGACACATCCGTCTTCAGGTACTAATTGGAGCCATAGGAAATCAATATTTAATATAATCCATTTGAAATTCACAGACACCGGTGCATTGAAAGAAGAATAGATTAACATTCACTGCCAAAATCATTGTGCTCTGACATCCTTTACCTCAGTGTCCTCTGAAGAGGGCAGTTAGTTATGTAGCATGTGTAGTCAGAGGCTGCTCAAGACACTCCACTGCATTAGGCAAAACCTCAGTGTGCCGCTCCTCTCCTCTCAGGCCTCTGGGGTGGCCAGGCCAAATCTGCCACCCTAGGCAGCTGCCCAGAAATCTGCCACCATAAACAGGTGCCTAGTTCTCCTATGGCTAGAGCAGCCTCTGTGCTCTGGTCTACACTACAGAGTGAGTTTGACATAAGGCAGCTTACTTTGACCTATCTCTGTAGGCCGTCTACACTAACATGCAGCTCCTACTGGTGTAACTTGCCCACTTACACCGACTTAAAAACTCCACCTCTCTGAGAGGTGTAGCACTTACGTCGATGTAGGTAGGTTGACACAGCATCAGTGTAGACCCTGCGTTGCGTCGTCCATTGCATGACTTTCAGAAGCCATCCCACAATGTCCCTCACTGACAGTCAAATCGGTGCAAGTGCTCCTGGTGAGGACAACACAAGGAGCTCCATGTGGACATGCAAAAGCAATGTAATTGCTGCAGTGACTGTATATCGGTGTAACTTAGGTTGACTTAATTTTATAGTGTAGACATACCCGGTGCGTAGGGGTATTGGGGGCCGGGTTTTTTAGTTCTTTAATGTAAGGGATTCTGCCTCAGCCAGACTACATTAAATCAACTCCCAAATCCAGAGACCAGTCCCATCTCTGACATCCCAGAGTCTGGGGGCCTTTGGGATCAGGGTTTTATCAAGTGCTCATGTCTGCAGAGTGGTGATAGAGTTCCGGGTACACAGTCCGGAAGCGAACTCCGCATGCAAACTCAGCAGAAGTGAGAGCAGCGTCTGGAAGATTGATCAGACCCCCTCGGTGACTTGATCTTCAGAATCCTGTTCAGGACTATTTAAACAGAATTGATAAGAGGATATAGGAGCATACAAACCTTTGAGGAAAGCGGACGTTCATTTTGAATATACACACACACACACACACACAATTAGTTTACCATTTCAGTTTTAATCTTTGTAATATAAAGAAAGGGAGATGTGGCGTGATTATTGCGTTTCTGGTTGTCAACAGTTGCCAGAGAGGACCAGGATTTGTTTCAGGTGGAGCTTAACAAACAAAGGGACTTCCTAGTCAGGGAGGTTCTGCTTAAGGCCTGCCTTTTTCTGTTTATATCCTCACACAACAATAGCTACATAAAACATAAATCAGGGCAGGTCTCTGCTGGAGCACTATGAGTGGCTGTAGCGCAAATCTCGGATGAAACAATGGGGCTTGGATTTATTTCTTTGAAAATGCCTGAACAAAATGTGTTGCCATGCAAACTGGAGATCTCCACAGTAAAAATGACTCGTCTTACCAATCACTATGCCAGCCCTGACCAGAACGATGTAAATCATGGTGGATAGGGTTGGAAAGAATTAGTTTTTTTCCGGTAAATGTGGATAAATGTCAATTTCATCGTACACACAAACTGACATGAAAGTATTTCCATCAATAATAACTGAAATTTACAGATAGGTAAAGTAAGAAAAATGCTGTTTGAGCACTTACTAGAGTTTGATTTAAGGATATTTGTGTATTTTGACCTGTGATGTTGACAAATTGTGTCTGAACCATTGTAAAGCTTTAACTTTTTGGTTCTAAACAGCTATTGTCTTTAAATAATTGTCTGACCCCCACCCCTCCCACCGTCTCCTCCAGTTTCCCGCAACTGTGAACGTTTTGACTGATACAAATAAGAAAATTTTAAAAATGTTTAACACCCATAATTTTGCACAAGTAAAAAAAATGGAAGAAAACATATTTTAAAATAAACATTGATACTATCTGTCAAAATTATATTAAAAAAATAAAATCCAATTATTCCAAGCCAAATCATGGGTCACGCAGTAAAACCATCTTTCCTCTGATAGTCCCCATTCCTAGCCCACCTCTCTCCCCACCCCGCATGGCATAGGAGCGCTGAGTAATAAAGGAGCCTTGTACCATGCCCTGGGAGTTAATGAACAGGAGACATAAAAATCAATCATCATTCTAAACTCAGCACGGCATCAGCTGGCTTGTTCTAGTCTCTCCAGAAGCCTTATTGTAGCAGTGGGAGGGTCCGTTACAAAGGCGAACTGCAGGCTAAGTATATGTATAAGGCATATGTTAGGGATATTTATGTCTAAGGCATTGTGCACCTCTCATTCCACGGGGCTGTTATTCTCTCAAAGGCCCACTGCCTGCTTACAATCTTGTAGCCCGGCTAGAATGGCAGTCCAGCCTTTAATACGACCTGCGCTCTGCTGCAGTCACAAAGGGACCGACCACTGCCTCTCATGCTGATCTTCGCTCATTGTTTCCTTGTGCTCCCCCATCCATCTGTACCCTGAGGTCTCCTGTCTTAGACTGTGTTTTTGTTTTGTACAACACCTGGGCTGCTAGGTATGACCACAATACAAATGCATCAGCATAACACAAATTAATAATAATAAATAATGAGGGTCATAGACAGGTGAACACTGCAGACTTGGCTGGAGTTTGACGTCCTTCACTCCATTTTCCCCCTATTTTAGTTTTCCATGAAACAGGCCTCTTCCACTTGACTAGAGCTGATCCGATTATTGGTCACTGAGGATAATTTAGCCAAACAATCTGGGCATTTTCACTGAAATAGATTATTGATGAATGAGGTCGGAGAGGGGATATCTTTTATCTCACCTACCTTGTCTCTCTAATATCCTGGGACCAACATGGCTACAGCAACGCTGTCTATTTGTGAATGAGTCATTTTCATTTTTCAGCCTGCTCTACAATGCTCGAATAATAGCAGGTGCGTAGTTTATCGAAGACATTTTCCCATCACGCATCAAATAGATTATTCACAAATCATTCTTTATTCTTAGTCATTATTCAACCAGTCCTGTCCCTGACAGTAGAGAAAGACACTTTTAACTTCAGCTTTCACTAAGATGAGTATATTGATTTAACAGGGCTGGTGAGAGACGCTGAAGCCTGGATAACAACCCCATGGTCTTCACAATCCAACTTGCTGATGTACCGAGTCTCCATAGCGAATGGAAAAAATCAGTCAAACAAACTGCACTTGCCCACAGTCGGGAATTTGAACTCGGCCCTTTAAATTAGAGCTGGCAGGAACTTTCTAATCAAAATGGCTTGGCGGTGTAAAATGCCATTTTTGTCAAAATCGAAATGCTTCGAAAAAACGTGTTGATTTTGAAGCAATCCCGGTAAAAATGAAACAAAGTGTTGCGATCATATCAAAAGTTCTCTTAAGGTCCCTTCCAGCCCCAACATTACTATGGGCAGGACTACACGACAGAATTACTTCAGGGTAACAATCAGGGGAGAGCCATGTTGGTCTGTATCCACAAAAACAACAAGGAGCCCGGTGGCACCTTAAAGACTAACAGATTTATTTGGGCATAAGCTTTTGTGGGTAAAAAGCTTATGCCCAAATAAATTGGTTAGTCTTTAAGGTGCCACCAGACTCCTTGTTGTTTTTCAGGATAATGATGTCGCTCAGGAGTGTGAAAAATCCACACCCCTGAGCAATGTCGTTATACTGACCTAAGCACCAGTGGTGGAATAACTTGCTGAGCTAGATTAACTATGCCGACAGGAGAACTCTCCCCCCTTGGCCTAGAGCATCTTCATTAAAGCGCTACAGCGGAGCAGCTTCATCAGTGCAGCTGTGCCGATGCAGCATTTTAAGTGTAGATGTCATAAATATACAGCTAAGGGTAGCATAAAATCCCTCCTTACCTGTAAAGGGTTAAGAAGCTCAGATAACCTGGTTGGCACCTGACCAGAAGGACCAATGAGGAAAGAAGATACTTTCAAATCTGTGTGGGGGGGAAGGCTTTGTTTTGTGCTCTGTGTGTGTTCTCCCCAGAGACAAAGGGACAGACCAAGCAAGTAACCCAGCTCCCACTGAAATGATACATTTAATATTACAGAAATAGTAAGTAATAGCAAGGAAATGCGTTAGAGTATCTTTTGTTTTAGCTTGTGAATTTTCCCTAAGCTAAGAGGGAGGTTTATCCCGGTTTTTGTAATGTTAAAGTTTTGCCTAGAGAGGAAATCCGCTGTGTTTTGAATCTTTTTGTTACCCTATAAAGTTATCTTCCATCCTAATTTTACAGAGGTGATTCTTTTATCTTTTTTAAAATATTTTTTTATTTTAAGAACCTGATTGATTTTTCATTGTTCTTAAGATCCAAGGGTTTGGGTCTGTGTTCACCTGTACCACTTGCTGAGGATATTATTCTCAAGCCTTCCCCAGGAAAGGGGGTATAGGGCTTGGGGGAATATTTTGGGGGAATAGGACTCCAAGTGGTCCTTTCCCTGATTCTTTGTCAAAATCACTTGGTGGTGGCAGCATACTGTTCAAAGACAAGGTGGAATTTGTGCCTTGAGAAAGTTTTTAACCTAAGCTGGTAGAAATAAGCTGAGGGGGTCTTTCATGCAGGTCCCCACATCTGTAGCCCAGAGTTCAGAGTGGGGAAGGAACTCTGACAGTAGACCTGCCCTGAGATTCTGTGATTTGTCAAGCTAGTCTGGACTCTCTTCAGGCTTTTGTTGGAGGCAAAAAACAATTTCGATTCAGCCTAGAATTCACAGCATGGAACATATGTATGGGGAGCGTCCAGATTAGCAAATTAATTGGCAATCAAGGTAAAAAAGACACAAGATCTGGCTCACAATGGCTCTGGACTCTGGTTGGCACTTGCTTTTAGCTGGGGCTGTTTGGTAGAGATAAAGCAACACCACCAACCAGCGATCCGGCGCTGCAAAGCGCCACAGGCGCCTGATTCGCCAAACATTACTGGTTTGTAATTCAGCATGTTTCACTGCTTTGCTCTTGGGACGGTTGGCTGTAAGGCTTCATTTTTTAAATTACACATATCCCAGTTAATGAGGAGCTCGGCAAAGGGAGACACAAACCCAACATTAATTCCTCAACTTGCTGGCAATCCAGGATGAGTGAAATTAATGCAGCGGTGACAGAAGCTGGAGAGCGGAGGACAGGACACATTAAACCACTCAGACAGAGTCACGGAGCTGGTTTTAGTTCTGCTCATTTGAAGACGGGAAGAATCCATGCACATGTTCACCTTGACAAAAACCATAAACCTCTGGTGGAGGCCAAACAGCTCAGGGGATCGGCGGGTAGAGCTGGTTGAATATTGGAATTTCTGTACTAATGGACATTCCAACATGTCAAAAAGTTTTTGTTCTGACTTGGAAGGAAAACTAGAAATGTCAAAATTTCCCGGGGGAAACGGGATTCCGGGCGTTTTTCAGTTCAGAAAAATCAAAGTGTTTCTGTTTTGTTTTTGTTTTTTCAAAACAAATGGACCAGGCAGCTGCCCTGGCTTGTAGGTCTCCTTGAACTGCTCCCAATTCCAGGGTACTCTCCAAGCTGCTCTGAGATATCCTCAGAGTCAGGGGCACCCCAGGATCCGATCTCTGCCTCCTGTGCAGCCGCAGTGCATGAATTCAAAACATTTGTATGATACAATTGTGCACTGAAGCCCTGCACCACCATCGTGCTAGCTGTCTCTCTCCGCACGCCCCGTTTGTGGGGAGGGGAGTCGCCGGAAAAGCTGGTGCGTGTGGGAGCCACCCCACCAATGTCTGAGGATAAACATTTATTACAAAATCCTACCAGACCATCAACAGATGGGACGGGCAATGGAACTATAACTACCCTCCAGGCCTTCTAGATGTGCTCTGGTTCCAGAGACAGCCATCAAAGCAAGTCCCTCATTAGGAAAGGGTGGGTGCCCCCCAGCCTCAAGGTAATGGCCAACTCGTCATGACACAGACAATATTTCCAAGTGCCTAACCCCCAATCCCAGTCCAAACACTAGAAGAGAAGAGTGGTCAGCTATAGCTGTGTCTACACTGCAGCTGAGATGTATAATTCCAAGATCAGGTACATGAGCTACCACGCTAAAACCAGCAGGGCTGCTGCCGGCAGTGGTTTGGGCTAGCTGCCCGAGCCTAAGCCCACCTGAGCTCCTAGTCACCATCCGTGCTGCTGTGGCCACATTGCTATTCTTAGAGTGTTAGCTCAATTGGAGCTAGTGTATCTACGTCTACCCGAGCTGGGAATTACACCTCCTAGCTGCCGTGCAGACATGCACGAGCTAAGCCAGTAACTGTTGCTGGAAGAGGGAGGTGGTGGAATCTCATTCCCTAGAAGTTTTTAAGGTCAGGCTTGACAAAGCCCTGGCTGGGATGATTTAGTTGGGAATTGGTCCTGCTTTGAGCAGGGGGTTGGACTAGATACCTCCTGAGGTCCCTTCCAACCCTGATATTCTAGGATTCTATGAAGAGAGCCTGAGACATAAGCTCTTGTATTAGAGGTCTGAATGAGGCAGAACCTGATCACAGAATGTGGCAAAGCCAGGGCTCACATTGCAAAAATACACATGCCGATGAAGTGCTAGTCACAGAGTACTTATGCAAATGCAGCCTGATATCAAGTGGTACCAAAACACCCCAATATCAAGAGTGGTAGAAAAACATTATCCAAGGATAACAGGAACCCACTGACCTCTCCTAAAAAATAAGGTCAGGATGACAGTACGTAATAGATATGTTTTGATCAAACCAACATGTACAACATAATGGGTGATAACTAGCAACATCTGGGGGCAGTAACTAACTATGTCAGAGGCAGTACGTAACTTGTTTGTATCGGGGTATAAAGATGTATCTCAGAGGGAATATCTTTGTCCAGCCCAGGGGGGGAATGGATAATCCTGCCATTCACTGAGCTGCATCCATTGTCACAAGCATACATGTCTTAGTATCCTTGTAGAGTCTGCCAGGTGCTAGTACCGTGCTTTGTCGACAATAAATCTGGCCTGGTGCCTTCGTACCTTAACGGATCTTGTGGTCATTGGGCGGTTTGGCTCAAGGTCTGCTGTGCCAACTGTCTGTGCAGAGCTGGGGCAGCACACAGAGAACACACATAGGCAGACGCACATCTAACCATAGTAACATCTGGTTTGGATAGTTCCATGGCCATCATGATGGCTGATTGAGAGGATTCAGCAAGGCCTTTAGAGGTGAGCTGCACTGCAATAGAAGCTAGCTTTGCTAAGGAATAGTTTTGAACCTCTTAAATTCAGCACTTTTTAAAGCAGAAAACTGTCCACACCTCTCTAATTTTCTATTTCCAAGTCATTAACTGGATCAATATACAACAATTATCTTTTAACCTTCATCTCATTGTTAGTCTGCCTATAATTTGCTCACTATTACATTCACTCCGACTCCTGCTGAGCAGACATTCAAAGCAGTCTGGGGTGTGTGTCTGAGATGTTCTATGCAGGTGGCCATTAGCAGGTCTCAGAGTCTGCATTGGAACCTGACCACAAGACGATAAACTAAGACTGGGACCTAAAGGGTCAGATTATTTCCTGGTGTAGAACCCAAAGAGCACAATGGTGTTAGCCCAAGAAGCACTTGTAGCCTTTTGAAATTAGCATCATTGTGAGCGGTTAATACAATTTCCCCTCCTTGCACGGGGAACGGCCTGCTAACATCCATGGATTATATTATGGGGTATGATTTCCATAGGATCCTTGTGTATGAGTATGTGTGTCTAAGTGTGTACACGTGATTGTGCATGTATGTCGGCATGTGGGAGTGGGTCTGCATTGTGTGTGTGTGTGGACAAGCACATCTGCCGTACCTGAATGTGTGGGCATTTATATGACGTTTGTACATGCATATGTGTGAGTACAGGTGTGAATGGTGGTGGGGCAGGAAAGTGCTTTTTCACTTCCAGTGCCATTCCAGGGCAGTGAGAAGCTACAACAGGTGTGCTGCCCACTTAAGGACCAGGGGCCAGCCAACCCTATTTGATTATTGGACAGGACCCCGGTGGGAAGGGGTCACATTTTCCCTACCAAGGGCTGAGAGAGCTCAGCTGAAGGGGGTTGCTCTTATGATTAGTCCTGGAATGGGGAGGAGCAAAGTGTAAGGCCCCCGGGGTCCCAACAGCTAACTTTGGTTGTGAGTTTTGTGTGTTTTGATTTGAACTGGGGGAAGGGCCTGGAGGACTCTGGGCGTTGCAGTGAGGCCTTCATGGGCTGGAGAGACAGTCCCAGAAGTTTACACATGGTGGAGAATGTGGGCAGGCGATCAGCCTCTAGAACTGCAGGGAAACTGAGGCAGTGACTAGCCTGAAGCCAGACTAGGTAGGCAGCGCTGCTACAGGAGCTCTGTCCTTATACATCACTACCCTGGGGTACAGCATCACATAAACACCATGAGGAAAACTGATTTTCCAAACAGGAGAAAGGGAGGCCGATCCCCAAAACACAAGCCCTTCTGGCAGGCCAGCTCCTGGAACGCTGAGTTAACAGCATATGCATTATCCCAGCGAGGGCACTGCAGGAGTTCTCTAGCTCTGTTTCTTTTGGGTACTTGCAGACCCTGCTTCTGGCCTGGAAAACCACAGTCAGCACTTCGGCCTTCAGCACCGCTCTTGTGTGGCAAGTTATTTGACCTCAGCCAAAATTTTAGGACAAATTCAGCAGGACTCCTTGATTGCAGTCTCCCCTCTCATGGCTGCTAAACCCCTGGCTCTCAGAGTGCACCGCTGTATTTGTTCCATGTGAATGGCATTGGTGAACGGTGACTTAACACCTCCGTGGGGTGAAGCCCTCGATTTCTTCTCACAAGAGCTGCAGGGTGTCTGTCTTTTTTCTATTTACATTCCAAGTGCTTTGGAGCAGTGACTGTCTCTCACTAGACATATCTACAGCACCCAGCACAATGGGATTGCACGGAGGATGCCACTGTGACAGCACTCTGCTCCGCCCTTCCTGGCGTGATATCACGCGCACCATCCATGCGAGACTATGCCGCCGAGGCCAGGGTCACATCAGCGGGGGCAGGGGCACGCCGGCGGGGGCACACGCACATCGTTTCCAGAAGTACTGAAATGTCTTCTGAGGTTGCATCAGTGGTCACTCTACCCGTAGCCTCTTCAGCTCTCGGTGTCTCCGGTGAAATGGTGAGTTGCCACTGTGATGTGGACACATGTTCACTAAGAATTGGTCTGACCCCCTCCACTTTTCAACAAGGCAACTAAAGGGCCATCAGAGTACTGCCCGTGATACTCAATAGCTATCGATTTAGGCTGACCCAGTGAGACTTGAAATTAGACAAAGGTTTCCAACTATCAGAGTGAAGTTGAGGAACAGCCTTCCAAGGGGAGTAGTGGGGGCAAAAGACATATCTGGCTTCAAGTCTAAGCTTGATAAGTTTATGGAGGAGATGGTATGATGGGATAGCCTAATTTTGGCAATTAATTGATCTTTGATTATTAGCCGTAAATATGCCCAATGGCCTGTGATGGGATGTTAGATGAGGTGGGATTTGAGTTACTACAGAGAATTCTTTCCTGGGTGTCTGGATGGTGAGTCTTGCCCACATGCTCAGGGTTTAGCTGATCGCCATATTTGGGGTCAGGAAGGAATTTTCCTGTAGGGCAGATTGGCAGAAGCCCTGGGTTTTTTTTTGCCTTCCTCTGCAGCATGGGGCACGGGTCACTTGCTGGAGGATTCTCTGCCCCTTGAAGTCTTCAAACCACAAGTTGAGGACTTCAATAGCTCAGACATAGGTTAAGGGTTTGTTACAGGAGTGGGTGTGTGAGATTCTGTGGCCTGCGTTGTGCAGGAGTTCAGAGTAGACGATCATAATGTTCCCTTCTGACCTTAAAGTCTATGAGATCTTATATCTTTACTGCTCCCTTGAGCTAGCCTGGCTGCTAGAACTGGTGCTTAGTTTGCCCTGGCACTGCCTAGAACAGCTCTAGTGTTGTAGGGGGGAGGGATAGCTCAGTGGTTTGAGCATTGGCCTGCTAAACCCAGGGTTGTGAGTTCAATCCTTGAAGGAACCATTTAGGGATCTAGGGCAAAAATCTGTCTGGGGATTGGTCCTGCTTTGAGCAGGGGGTTGGTCTAGATGACCTCCTGAGGTCCCTTCCAACCCTGATCTTCTATGACCATCATGCCATAGTCTTGGAAACTCCAGCATACAAGCTGAGGAAAAGACACTAAAGTTATGTCTACACGGGAGTTGGGAGGGTGCTTCCCAGCAGGGGAAGATGGAAGTGCTAGCTTTGCTCCAGCTAGCGCATTGCAAATAGCAGGGTGGCCACGAGGGCACAGGTGGTGGCCCAGGCTAGCCACCCAAATACATACCAAGAAGGTCAGGTGGGCCTTTACTCCACCAGCTAGCCTGAGCCGCTGTGCTGTTGTGGCCGTGCTGCCATTTATTAGCACGCTAGCTGGAGCAGAAAGGGCGCCTCTGTCTGTCCACACTAGGGAGCGTGCTGTGTAGACACACCTACAGGGTCCTGTCCAGAGACACTGTACCTACAAACACAGTGCGTGCTAGTGAGAATGCCCAGTGATCTTGACCAGATCTGGATGTGCAGTGGGTTTAAGCAAATGGCCAGTCCTAGGCTTTGGACCATTGGGAGAACATTTCACAAATTTTTCATAACCAGCATAACTACCTATCTCATGGCTTTGCCATCCCAAAACCATGTTGGTAAATCCTCTATCCCTCACCGTCATGTACAGTACAGTAAATACGCCTCTCCAGCTACATATCCTTTCTGTGCTCTTATACGATACACACACGGGGGCATGGTCCTTAAGGTTTAATTTAAAATGTTCAATCAAATTATAGAGAAAATGTCCAAAATCAACAATGGGTTTTGTTTGGGGCTTTGTTTTGTTTTTTCCAGTTAGTTACCAGGCCAAATTGACTGCTAGCAGAACTGCTTTGAAGTCAATGGGTTTCTCTCAGCAGGGAAGCGGCCTGCAATGTTTGGAAGTAAATGAAATGGGACGTGGGATTTCGTGACTAATTTTCAAAGTGCTTCGGATGTCTTAAACGTCTTATAAAATAATGATCAGATCAGCCCGTGGTGCGGAAGCTGGAATGGTGCTTTTCTGTGCTAGCCACTAAATTAATGAATGCCCCTTGAAAGGGAGCCATTAATGGAATCGCAAAACCTTCCCAGCCTTGACCCGGGCCCTGTCTGCCAAACTCCCCAGCACTAATTGGGGCGTGCCAGGCGTTAGGCTTTGTAGCAAGAACAAATCAAAAGAGTCTCTGAGTGGATTCCAAATCCATAGGTTTGAGCTCAGATCTCCAAACTCTCTCTCTCTGACTCCCCTTTTGCAAACAGCTTCGGGGCTAAAAGAGGGACACACTTGAGCAAGCGAAGCTGTTATAGAGCTAAATCAGGAGAGGCGCAAGCATCACCCAAGCTGGGAACCCCAGGCTTGCACAATGGAGCAGATAGTGTCAGAAACAGAGGCGTTGCCCATTCGGAACATAAATCCCAGCATGCACTGCTTCCATTGGCCACCAACGACGCCCTCAGCAGGGCAGGTTTGCTACTGATTTAACTTTAATTTTTCAGGTTTGCTTGTTGGAATGTCTCCCTCGTTCACACTCGGTTTGGACGCCCTGGGCTTCCTGGGCTACACAAGATGCCTGCGAACTGTACTTTGGATGCTGCAACTTTCCTAGACCTCTGGGAGCCAGTTTGTTGTCATTAATTGAGAACTAGATCCTGAGCCACGTGTGATGTCTAAGAAGCTGCCATATTGTTTAGGATCTCAGTACTTCAGATTGGTCAGGTGCCTGAAGCGGCCTGTGCCCCGTGATGGGTTTGGGGAAGCTCTGGTAGCTGCCGGAAGTTTGGCCCAAACTCACAGCCAGAGCTGAACCGCAATCTTTGCTGAGACTTGGAGAAGTCTAGGTAACATTTAACTTTAAAATCAAATGCCACAGCCTTTGCATAACTCCTGCAATGCCAGAAGAAAGACTGACACCTGCGGTGACCGGACTCCAGCCACCTCCCAACAAGCACATGAATGCGTGATTTTTTCCCCATTAGATGGCTATTCTTTCATGCACTGCATGCTGGGAAATAACACAAGAGGATTCTATGTTTGTAAAACGAAATTGGCCCTTTCTTAAGAGGTCTATTTATACGAATGCTGTAACTGCAGCAGACATTCCAGCCATGTGCACACAGACTGACTTCCTGGTGCCCTCTCCAAACTCTGCCTAACTGCAACCTTTGCTCCTCCTTCCAAGTTCCATGCAGGTATCAACAGATACTTATTGCTTTCTCTTGGACTACCAGAACTATACAATGGGCATCTTACATTAATGGTCTAAAACACTGCAGCTCGCAAGAATGAAACTGCAGGAGTCTGGAGAAATGAAAGAAACAAGATAGCACTGACTAGCTAAGGGAGGATATAAATCCCCCCACCAAAACCCTGACCAATGTAAAAGGACAGGCACAAAGGGCAATGGTAAACTCCCAACAAGCTACCTTCCTGTGCCCAAGGTGACCAAATGACCCGTGTCACAGTCTGATTAGACCAGAGGTGGGCAAACTACGACCCGCGGGACTGTCCTGCCTGGCCCTTAAGCTCCCTGCCCCCCCCCCCCGGCAGTTACGCCACTGCACGGGCAGCGCTTTGGGTGGCTGGGTTGCACGCTCCTGCCAAGCAGAGTTGCAGAGTGTCTGGCTCCAGCTGGGTGGCACGGCTGCCAGACATGCTGCTCTGAGCAGCATGGTAAGGGGGCCGGGGACCCGGGGGAAGTCAGGGGACAGGGAGCAGGGGGAGGTTGGATGGGGCGGAGGTTCTGGGGGGCGGTCAGGGGATGGGGGAGGGAGGTTGGATAAGCGTGGAAGTCCCAGGGGGAGGGCTGTCAGGGTGTGGATAGGGGTCAAAGCAGTCAGGGGACAAGGAGCAGGAGGGTTGGATAGGCGGTGGGGTCCCAGGGCAGTTAGGGGCGGGGGTCCCAGGAGGGGGCGCTCAGGGGACAAGGAGTGGGGGGGTGGATGGGTCGGGGATTCTGAGGGGGGCAGTCAGGGGGCAGATAGAGGATTGGGAACAGGATGTTTGGGGGAGCACAGCTTTCCCTACCCGGTCCTCCAATACAGTTTTGCAACCCCAATGTGGCCCTTGGGCCAGAAAGTTTGCCCACCCCTTGACTAGACCAAGGTGTACAGCAGCAGCAGAAGCCCCTGCTACCTAGCGGAAGTTCTGCTTTTCCAACTGACTTCTCGTTAAGGATTTAGAGTCTGGGCGCTTGTTTTTTGACACATTCTCCATTAAAAAGTGAAGCCAGTGGGATAAGGGGTGCACAGGAACAAATAATTGAAAACCTGTTTGTTGCCCAGACCTGCCATTTGTAATTAGCTTTTCTGCTCTGATTGTTTTAGTGGTTCATTTAGCGGCTGTTGCTCATAGAAAAATAAATAAATGGGATTAGACAAAAGACAAAAATAAAAATAAAAAAGGGCTGCACATCCGTAGTTGACATCCCCCTCTGGAACCCGTACTGGGTACCGTTAAACAACTATAACCCATGCTCAATGGGGACCCGCATCCTTAAAGAAATCTTTCCTGAACCTCCTCTTCTAGCCTTCGAACCACCACCCAGCCTCACTGAGCTCATCACCAGAAGCAAGCTCCCCACAGACAATTTTTCTGCTCTTGAATGTAGTTGTTGGGGCATTTCGTGCCCTGGATAAGGTACACCACATGCTGTGACCGGTATGAAGTCACACAGAAAAATGATAAGACAGAAACAGCCTTTCACTCATGGGCGAACACGTTTCACAAAGTGATCACTCCATATCTGACCTCTCAGTCCTCGTCCTCAAAGGAATCCTGCACCTCATCTTCAAAACACACACCTGAACGCTTAAATTCAGAAATTTGCTAGACACTAAAAATCTAAACACTAGATTTAACACTAAAAAGACACGAGATTTATGGCTTATTACAACAATCTGTAGCCCACGACCACCCCTTTTTGTCCTGTGAGTTCAGGGATGTTAACAAGCCACTTCACTTTGAATGGTCCCTTAGCATATGCATTAACTACATGTGCTAAACAATCTGTTCCACCTTGGATTTAGCTGTGACAGTCAGAGTTCCTTCCCCGCACCTGAACAGCTCTGTGTAGCTCAGAAGCATGTCTCTTTTGCCAGCAGAAGTCGGTCCAAAAGTCACCCACCTTGTCTGTCTAATAAACAAAGAGACAGGTTAGCTGTCGGGGGAAAACCATCAAAGGCATCTCAGAGCATCAGAGAGCTATATTTAGGGGCAAGTTACTACTGTTTATCTGCATATTTACCACAGCACCAGGAATTCCCAGCCAAGTCCAGGGCCCTCTTGTGATAGGTTCTGTACATGCACCTAGTACGAGAGATTCTCATTCCAAAGAGTTTGCTGTCTAAATAGACAAAGGGTGGGACAAGGGTGATAATCTCCAGGTTAGTGATGGGGAATTGAAGTCCAGAGAGAATAAGTGACTTGCCCAAGCTCATAAGGAGAGTATGTGGCAGAGCAGGGGATTGAGCCTAGAACCAAGACTTTAATCACTAGATTATCCTTCCCATCATAAAATACGTTATTTTGAATTAAATAAAAAACTAACATTCTGGCCTAAAAAAACCCACTGTATTTTGCTTTTCCACACACCGCTGCCCTGCCTGGTTCTGGCCAGGAATGGGACCCAATCAGAGCAGTACCCTTGTCCCCAAACAGTAAAACAGGCTACCCCACAGCAGGGAATCCAGATGGGGCCCTGTACGCAATTATTGAAGGCACTTTGGGAGACTCTCGGGGTTGTGTTGCGGCTGCCAGGCTGTTCTACTGCCTTGGAGCCCCGGCGGGAATGTGCACTCGACAGTCCGGGGCACTGGGGTAGCAGTCCCAAGCGCATCCTGCATGTGGAAGAGCTAGTCTGTTAATTTAAGCAGCTATGAATGCTGCAGGGAAACACTGCATATACCCCCAGGCTCCCGGCGTGTTCACACACACAGTCACTCAAATATTTAATGCCCCTTGTGCTGGTGAAAGATGCAAGCCTGACTACACCCCTAGAGGATGGAGTCCTCACTACAAAACATTTGATTTTTTAAAAAGAAATAAACAGTGGCTGACTGCTAGCAGATAAAAAAAAGACATTGTGTGCTGTCAGGGTAGGAGGAAGTGGGGGTCGCTCAGATCTTGCTGCGTGGGAACTATTGGCCAATGTGTTGCCAAAGAATTGCATAGACAGTGGCAACACCACATCAGTGTAGCTTATCCCTACTGCGGAGAGAATTCTGGGAGAGGACAGTCTCTCTGTGTGGCCTCTGCGGTGATGGTGTAGAGGTTTGTTGTGATGTGGGCATCTGTCCTCTAAGAACTGGGCTGAAGCCCACCGGTTCATTTCACAGAAACCAAGTTGCAATTAGATGGTAGCAATTATCAGTCAATACTCAGCCAGATTGGAACCAGGGACCTCGAGGTGCAAGGCTCTGTATATATTCCTAATGCCTTGAATTCATAGAATGACAGAAGATCAGAGTTGGAAGAGACCTCAGGAGGTCCTCTAGTCCAACCCCCAGCTCAAGGCAGGACCAACACCAACTAAATCATCCCAGCCAGGGCTTTGTCAAGCCTGACCTTAAAAACCTCGCAGGGTGGAGATTCCATCACCTCCCTATGTAACCCATTCCAGTGCTTCACCACCCTCCTAGTGAAATAGTGTTTCCTAATATCCAACCTAGACCTCCCCCACTGCAACTTGAGACCATTGCTCCTTGTTCTGTCATCTGCCACCACCGAGAACAGCCAAACTCCATCCTCTTTGGAACCCCCCTTCAGTTAGTTGAAGGCTGCTATCAAATTAGCCTTACCCATCTGAAATGGAGAGAGCACCACCGTGCTAATGTGGGAACGTCTCCAGGGGGCTGTCAGGGAGTATGTACCACAGCTGGAACTTCTCCCTGCAGGAGCAGCTCATTACTTAGGGCACGTCTCCACTTACCATGGATCGATGCTGCAGCGATTGATCCACTGGAGGTCAATTTAGCAGGTCTAGTGAAGACCCGCTAAATCGACCACAGATCGCTCTCCCGTACTCCACCAGAACGAGAAGCATAAGGTAAGTTAACGGGAAAGTTTCTCCCATTGACCAGTGCGGTGTAGACACCACAATATGTCGATCTAAGCTACGTCGACGCCAGCTACATTATTCACATAGCTGGAGTTGCTTAACTGAATTGTTCTGATCATCCTGAATCTGCATTTTTCAGCAAAAAAATAAGTTTTGGCATGAAAAATGTCACTCAGCTCTGCTAAGGATGGGGCAGCATGAAAAGCCTTGGTCAGTGGCTCTCAAACTTTTTTTCTGGTGACCCCTTTCACACAGCAAGCCTCTGAGTGCAACCCCCCCCCTTATACATTAAACACACCTTTTAACATATTTAACACCATTATAAATGCTGGAGGCAAGCGGGGTCTGGGGTGGAGGTTGACAGCTCGTGACCCCCTGAGGGGTCCTGACCCCCAGTTTGAGAACCTCTGGTGTTGGTCATTCCGATGAGAACTGAAGGTGTATTTCCAATGTCTATCCAGACTTCTCTCAGTTTAGCTTTTTGTCCTGGAAGCTTCATAAGAAAATACTTCTGGTTTTGGCAACAAGACGGCTTCCGCTTCAGGCCCAAAGCGGGAAGCCCACAGGCTGGCTCAGACAAGCTGCCTGGCCTACAAACCCCAGGATGCAATGAGGACGCCATTCCCAGCAGACAGGCTGCAGCGTGAATGTGATATTTTAAATATCATATCTCCTAGAACTGGAAGGGACCTTGAAAGGTCATCAAGTCCAGCCCCCTGCCTTCACTAGCAGGACCAAGTACTGATTTTGCCCCAGATCCCTAAGTGGCCCCCTCAAGGATCGAACTCACAACCCTGGGTTTAGCAGGCCAATGCTCAAACCACTGAGCTATCCCTCCCCCCTTTACCATGCATGAGGCTCCAGGGCTGCTGTGGTACTAACCACAGGTAAGCATAGTTTGGTATGTGTTGTGTGAGCTTATTCATAGCTCTGCCAACGCATCTCAATACTGACCTGAAATACTACCATTTTAATACTACCCCCTTGAGTGAAGACTGCTGATCATGTTAAATTGTATAGTGGTTTTGTGATGTTGGCAAATACATAATAGGGACAAGATATGTCCTAAAATAAAAAAACCTCAGAACATTGAATTTTTGCAATATTGATTACTGACTCTTCCATAGAAACCCCCCTTTGTTAGCTTTTTTTGAAATGACACTACTGTAATCAATCTGTCTCCTAATTTAGCTTCCCATGAAAATACCTGAGCTCTTTCCTGCTTACCAGAGCTCTGTGCTCTCTAGGCTGTGAGCATGTGCCTCTTATAGGAGAACATTACAAGTCCCCCCTAGCCTGGAATGTGGGAGATCTGGGTCCAGTTCTCTGCTCCACCACTGATATCCTGGATGACCCTGGATCAGTCACTGAACCTCTCTGTATCACGGTTCCCTGTCTGGACAATAATAGCACTGACCTACATTGCAGGGGAGGTTGTGAGGGGAAAAACAGTAGAGATTGTTAGGTGCTCGGATACTGTGGCAATAGTGGCCAGATAAGTACCACAGAGAGCAAATGCATCATCCCAAATTGCATTTAGTCCCACAGCCGTGTTAACGCAGAGGTAGGCCTTCTAGCCCTTGTAACTGCAGACAATGGCATGACCCAAGTATAAGGAAAAGGCTGAGAACCAAGAGAACAAATAAAACAACCCCCCAAATGTATTAATTTATTTTTAAATCTCATGATTTTAAGGTAATCTTGTGATTTGGGGGAGGCTGGACTCATGATTTTTGGATGTTCCGGGTTGGTAACACTGCCTACCCCGGTTCTAAAGCCCCAAATGCTAGAGAGGTTCAGATCTAGATCTTGTCACTAGGCCCCATCTCTGCTTTAGTACATCTGCTTTCTGTGTGACCATCCCATCTTCACAGCAGCACTAAGTATGCTTCGATTAACTCTCCTATTAGTGACAGAGATTCATCCCACACATCTTGGGCCCATCCACTGCAGCATTCCGGAGGTTGGGACAGAAGGTTCATTAAAAGCTTCGAGAGGTTTTCAGATGACACTACACAAACTCAACTAATTTCCCCATGCTAATTTCCCCCTACTGTTACTCACACCTTCTTGTCAACTGTTTGAAATGGGCCACCCCGATTACCACTACAAAAGTGATTTTTCCTCCTGTTGATAATAGCCCACCTTAACTGAATTTGTCTTGTTAGAACTGACCTTCCACTTGGTAAGGCAACTCCAATCTTTTCATGTACTATGTATATATATCTTCCTACTGTATTTTCCACTCCATGCATCTGATGAAGTGGGTTTTACCCCACGAAAGCTTATGCCCAAATAAATTTGTTAGTCTCTAAGGTGCCACAAGGACTCCTAGATGTCATCCTGTCCACCAGGCAAGTTCTTTGCGCTCTGGGTCCACAACCCCCACGCAACACCAGTGACGGATGAAGGGAGGCGCTGGGCAGGGAACACGGGAAGGTGGAAGCACTGAGACCCCGGTAAAAGCCACTGCTGAAGCAAGCTCAAAGGGCTGCGGCTCGTTTTTCCTTGCAATTTAATAGCTGCTCCTCCAAGTTCAAAGGCAATCGCTGGTGAATTTGCTCTTGAAGGAGGGAAGTGGCACTGCAGGAAGAAGATGGAGAGGCTGCTCAGGGAGTGGGAGGCTAAAAGGTCCCCTGACTCTGTGTGTGCAGCAGAGAGCTGGGGAAGTATATGGGGGAAATGTGAGAAGCTTCAGAGGGCGGAGGAGGGATAAACGTGAGGACGAGGAATGGGAGGCAAGGCAGAAGAGGGGGAAAGGAGGGGGGAAAGGGTGAGCAAATCAAGGTAAAGAAGAGGAAGAAGGTTGGGGGGGCAGGGGGAAAGGTTGAGCGGGGATGGTTAGAGAAGGATCAGCTGGATCTGCGGAGAACTCTTCACCTGATGTGCAGCTGGTATTGGGCTCCCTTTAGGGGGCCATCTCCTTGCTGGGAGAGCCTATTCGGGGTGCTTCAGCATGGAGGAGAGGTGGCAGAAGCACAGTGAGTGCTGCCCGCTGCACACTCACCAACAATCCTGTCATAAATGGGTTCTTTGGTTACTGATTAAGGAAACACCAAATGGCTAAGCCCAACTGGTTGATTAAATTTAATTAAAGACATTGCAGCACATTACAGAAAAGGGGTTACTCATCACCGGTCTAGCAGACAACTCACCCTGTCCCAAAATGGGCTATACTCTAAGGGTTTAACATACACCCCTTACCTCTTTGTTTATCCCACATTACAATTTGCAATTAGCTTGCGTAGCTTAGCATGAGCCAATCGCTGTTAAATACCAACGGCTTTATATTCCCGTATGTCTATATTTCTATCAAAACTATTTTAACCTACTTAACAATACGCTTAGCACAAAAACGTCTTGGTAACCAATCATTCCAGGTCTCCTTTGCAGTGTGGGACATTCACTACACTATCCTATTGTAGTTACGCGCCTGGAAGGCGAACAACCGTCTCCATCCAATGTGTCTTTTCCCGTGGTTTGAGTGAAAATTGTACCTAGCAGAAAAGCATGTTTTGGTTTTTTTTACATAGCACAGAAAATGTTGGGCTCTTAAACGTACTTCCACTGTAGGTGCAGTTTAATCTCTTTCTCTTGGCGTTTCTTTTTGCAAAGCTTTATGGGAGCCCTGCTAATAATGCTGTAAGCACAGCTGTCAGTAGTGCTTAGGGTTTTAGGCCTATGGGCTAACCACCCATAGGCCTAAAACCCAGGAACAGCCTTTAGTTAATGCTGTCTGACACCAGGTGTGCTCCTAATTGTCCAGGATCTGGAAGCAGTGATGCTGTTGGCTCAGTACCTGTCACTAGCAGTGATGCAGGGAGCTCGAAAGGTTGGGTTGAGATAAGCTCAGGGGTGAAAGTTGAAATAGGGACTTACTGGTATGGGGCTGGATTGGGGCCGGCTCTGGCCCCAGGAAGGGGTGGGGATGGGGGCTGCCGCTACCTCCCTGGGCCCTTTAAACCGCTGCCGGAGACCCCGGCTGCCGCTGCTACCCCAGGGCTCTGAGGGCTATTTAAAGGGCCGGGGCCGTAGAGGCAGCAGGAGCCCTGGGCCCTTTAAATAAACCCTGGAGCCCCCCGCTACTCCAGGAATCTGGGGGCTATTTAAAAGGCCCAGGACGTCCCTGCGTCTACTGTCCCGGCCCTTTAAATAGTCCCCAGAACCCTGGGGGGTAGTGGTGGCGGAGCTCCGGCAGCAGTTTAAAGGGCCCAGGGCAGTAGAGGCAGCGGGAGGCCCAGCCCTTTAAATAACCTCTGGAGTCCCCGCTGCGGCTTCCCCAGGGCTCCAGCAGTGGGGCTCTTGCAGCAATTTAAAGGGCTTGGGGCTCCAGCCACTGCTGGGAGCCCCAGGCCCTTTAAATTACTGCCTGGGGAAGCCGGGCCCCCCAGTACGGCGCACTGGCTCTTGCCGTTACACCGTACCGGGGCGTACTGGTTCACTTTCACCTCTGGTGAAGCTTCCTTGAGCTACTGAACTTACTGTCTGGAAAACCCAGCGCAGATCCAGAAACACATTTAACAAATGTCCTCCATCATATAATGGACTGAATCAAACCTCCAGCTTCCATCCCCCCAGGGTTGTAGTTTTGTTTTTTGTTTTGTTTTTGTTAATGAATTAATGCTACTGGTGGAAAGGCCCCAGGTGACTGAATGGATCTTTTCTATTTGTCTGAGTCCGGGAGATCAAAGCCCGGTGCCAACTCTATCCACATATCTATTCAAGTGACACCATCATAGGACCTAATCACATCAGCCACGCCATCAGGGGCTCGTTCACCTGCACATCTACCAACGTGATATATGCCATCACGTGCCAGCAATGCCCCTCTGCCATGTACATTGGCCAAACCGGACAGTCCCTCCGCAAAAGAATAAATGGACACAAATCTGACATCAGGAATCATAACATTCAAAAACCAGTGGGAGAACACTTCAACCTCTCTAACCACTCAGTGACAGACTTGAAGGTGGCAATTTTGCAACAAAAGAACTTCAAAAACAGACTCCAAAGGGAGACTGCTGAACTTGAATTAATATGCAAATTAGATACAGTTAACTTAGGTTTGACCAGAGACTGGGAATGGTTGGGTCATTACACTAATTGAATCTATTTCCCCATGTTAAGTATCCTCGCACCTTCTATGGGTCATCTCGATTATCACTCATCTCAATTGATTGGCCTCTTACAGTTGGTATGGCTACTCCCACCTTTCCATTTCTCTGTATGTCTAAATATCTTCTTGCTGTACGTTCCAGTCTATGCATCCGATGAAGTGGGCTGTAGCCCATGAAAGCTTATGCTCAAATAAATGTGTTAGTCTCTAAGGCCACAAGTCCTCCTATTCTTTTTGCAGATACATTCTAACACCACAGCTACTCTGAAACCTATCAGGGTTTAAGGCGGCCTTTAAATGAGTCACAAATTCCAACCCTCCAAGGCAGCAAGGGCTCGTGGCTTTGTGACAGGGTGAGGATGAGATGAACCTGACTCCGGCAAAGGGCAGGTTTTTCTTCTTTTAAAATGCCCTATAGCAATATAAAATGTTACTCCTAAACCAAAAAAGCTTTGGTACATTTTTTTTTTAAGCTCGGGGGGAGATTGAGGGGGGTAGGACTATTCCTGCCCACACACTTTAAGCAGGCAGTGAATTACAGTAATTGCGTAATTGCTTAGATATTCTTTCCCCACTTCCAAGTGTTCACTTAAAAGGTTTCAAAATGCCTAAATAATTTCTGGGTAAACACTCGTCCCAGAGTAGCAGACGCAGCCAGACGGGGACTGTTTCAGATTGAAGGCAAGGAATGAAGTGACCACAGCATGAACAGAACAAATCCGAATGATCAAACTCAACATAGAAAAGAAAAGAAAGACCACTTCACTCAGCAAGATTCACTCGCCGTAACAGAGTTAAATACTATCCCTGGATTTTATGATTATTAACATTGGGGGCGATGCAGGGTAAACTCAGAGCAAGCAAATTTAATGCTTCATGGTATAAAGTGAATGCTGCAGGTGTCAGGAGGTTTTCCTCCACTCCTATGCACAGTATTGTGCAATTAACCAAATGCATTAGTACGGAGGCAACAACAGCTCCCAGTAGCTGAGAGAGTGTCAGGAGAGCTGGTTTCTGTTCCTCCTTCTGCCCCTGACCTGCGGTGTGACCTTGGACAAGTCACTTCCACGCTCCATGCCTCAGTTTCCCCTTCTTCCACCCATCTTGTAAAGTGCTTTGAGATCTGTGAGTGAAAAGCCCTCAGTATTAATTAGCAGGGGTTGGGGTTTGCTGTCTGGGTAAGCCTTAGCTCTGATCACTGCTAGAGACAGCATCCTAAACTTGAAAGATCAACGGTGAAACCTGCTGCTGCAAACCCAATTCACACACAGAAGGACGCATTCTGATGGGGCTTAGTATCTGATTCTACCCAGTCTGCCAGAAACTCCCCCAGCCTGGCATTAAAAATATATATATATATATATATATATATATATATATATATATATATATATATATATATATATATTAAAGCCAAACCCAAATAGAATAAATTTAGCGGAAAAATTTATATTTTTCATCTGTCAGGAAGAGTTTAAACTAACTGTGATTCTTACTATCTCACCCCATAATGGATGAACTAGACACAGGGTTTGCCACGTGGCTTTTCGACACTATATATATATATATATATATAGTTTCCTCTCCCGAATCATGATTTATGCCTGATGTGATCATCCCGTTAGTCCAGAACCCAGGCTGGAGAGAGCCATTTGTTTCTCATGACAAGTGCAACCTCAAACTGGCTCTCATCCTTTGCCCTGAGTTATGTCAGATGACATTAGCATCAGATTCTTTTTAAATATATCAGAGGAATAAATATCAGGGAGGGAGAGGAATTATTTAAACTCAGTACCAATGTGGACACAAGAACAAATGGATATAAACTGGACATTAGAAACCTTCGTCTAATTTCAAGTCTAAACTTCCTAACCATTAGAGGAGTGAAGTTCTGGAACAGCCTTCCAAGGGGAGTAGTGGGGGCAAAAGACATATCTGGCTTCAAGACTAAGCTTGATAAGTTTATTGAGGGGATGGTATGGTGGGATAGCCTAATTGTGGCAATTAATTGATCTTTGATTATTAGCAGGTAAATATGCCCAATGGTCTGTGATGGGATGTTAGATGGGGTGGGATCAGAGTTACTACAGAGAATTCTTTCCTGGGTGTCTGGCTGATGAGTCTTGCCCACATGCTCAGGGTTTAACTGATCACCATATTTGGGGTCGGGAAGGAATTTTCCTCCAGGGCAGATTGGCAGAGGCCCTGGAGGTTTTTCGCCTTCCTCTGCTGCGTGGGGCACGGGTCACTTGCTGGAGGATTCTCTGTACCTTGAGGTCTTTAAACCACAAGTTGAGGACTTCAATACCTCAGGCATAGGTTAGGGATTTGTTACAGGAGTGGGTGGGTAAGATTCTGTGGCCTGCGTTGTGCAGGAGGTCAGACTAAATGATCATAATGGTCTCTTCTGACCTTAAAGTCTATGAGTCTATAAAAGGAAATTAAGACAGTGAGATTGTAGGAGGGACTGGATGGCTCAAGACATGGGTACTGATGGGGGAGGCTTTTAAGCAGCCCATTGATCTGAATGTGACCCAGCTCGGTAAAGGACTGGGCATTGCTGTTGTGGAAAGCTAGCCGGAGAGGGTCTCACCCAGCGGTGCCAACTCCGTGGGTGCTCCAGCACTGAAGAAATAAAAACGGGGGTAACGGGATGGAGAGGAGGGTGTGCCGGGCGGGGGGGAGCTTCGGGGGAGGGGATGGAGCAAGGGACGGGGCCTCGAGGTGGAGAGAGATGGAAAATAGAAATCAGCCTCTCTGGTCTCATCCCAGTTCCCAATGAGCCATATCACAGAAATGACCCCGCCCCACACACACACACACTCCAATTGGCAGTAATCAGGAGAGCTGCGTGGGACACCATTTTCACATCCTGCCATTCTTTTTCCCCATCCTGAATTGGAACAAAAAATCAAAATCCTCAACTTTTTGGGGGGAAGGGGCTGAAAATCTGGAGGGGGGGGTAGTGAAATATTTTGTTTCACTTTTGATCTTTCTTAAACACTTTTTTAAGTCTAAATGTACTAAAATATTGAAACAAAAAATCATTTTGGCTCAAAACCCCTGAAATGTTCTGGTTTGAAAACGGGGGGAATGGTACATTTTGACCGTTTGGAAGCTTTTTTCTTCGCAAGGAGATTTACTGAAACTGACCGTTTTGCAAACAGTTTCAACATATTGGCAGAAAACCCCCACCGCTTACTAATCAGTGGCTTTGTTAGCACAATCAGCAGAGGACAAGGAGTGGGTTGGCCTGAAGAACAAACCTCTCAACCTTAGACTTCCCTTCACGTCTTGGCACACACATCTTTCGTGTGCTGTGCCAGATCTGGGAATAAAAAGAGGCTGTTCGTCCATGGGACACTCTGGCACCTTGCGCTGGCATTAAATCCACCCTGAGACAGAATCTGTTGTAGCAGGAGCATAGATCCTTATCTGGACACCATTGTAGTATATATGAGCACCTCACAACCTTTAACATATCCATCCCCGCAGCAGCTCTGTGAGGCAGGGCAGTGCTATTATCTGAATTTTTAGCCCAGAGAGACTCAGGGTATGACCACACGGCAAAGTCTCAGAAATCAATCGACTTGGGTTCAAGGAACTAAAAATAGCAGTGGGGCTATTTGGGGTCAAGCTGGAGCCTGGGGTCTGAAACGCAACGAGGGGGGAAAGGTCTCGCAGCCCGAGCCCAAACATTGACACGGCTGTTTTAGCCCCTCAGCCCCAGTCCCACATGTCTGAGTCGGCTGACCTGGGCTCTGCAGGTCTACACTGCTACATAAACTGAGGGTTAGTGGGACTCCAGTCAGCTGACCTGTGTCAGGGAACCCTGAGCTTGAGCGTCTGCATTGCATTTTAACCCTATGGTTAGAGCTTTTCTAACCCATGCTCGAACCTAAGTTTCTGGTGTCCACATTGCAGTGGCCAACCTCACTCAACATAATTGGATCCCAGAGTCCCTAGTGCCTCCATCCCCTGAACATGGCATCTCTAACCCTAGGACCGTGTTGCACTGTGGGAAAACTTTACTGCCCGCCCTGCAGGTTTCTAGGAAGCAGCTCACTTTGCAAAAGGCTTGATGGGGCTCACAAGCCATTGCAAACCCAGGAGGCTCTCTGAAAATGGCTTAACCCTGACCGGAGCTGCTGCCCATTCGCAGAGGGGACGGGGGCCACTTCCGTTTTCAATATAGTGGATAGCAGACTGTTGGGATAGAGAGGACTAAGGGAGTTGTCTCTTGGAATTGTGGGGTACTTCCGGCTGACTCCCGGGATCAGAGTCAAGCAATCGGATGAGGTTCAACAAGGACAGAGTCCTGCACTTAGGACAGAAGAATCCCATGCACTGCTACAGATTAGGGACCGAGTGGCTAGGCAGCAGTGCTGCAGAAAAGGACCTAGGGGTCACAGTGGATGAGAAGCTGGATATGAGTCAACAGCGTGCCCTTGTTGCCAAGAAGGCTAATGGCATTTTCGGCTGTATAAGTAGGAGCTTTGCCAGCGGATCGAGGGATGTGATCATTCCCTTATATTCATCATTGGTGAGGCCTCATCTGGAGTACTGTGTCCAGTTTTGGGCCCAACACTACAAAAAGAATGTGGAAAAATTGGAAAAAGAGTCCAGTGGAGGGCAACAAAAATGATTAGGGGGCTGGAGCAAATGACTTATGAGGAGAGGCTGAGGGAACTGGGATTGTTTAGTCTGCAGAAGAGAAGAATGAGGGGGGATTTGATAGCTGCTTCCAACTACCTGAAAGGGAGGTTCCAAAGAGGATGGATCTAGACTGTTCTCAGTGGTAGCAGATGACAGAACAAGGAGCAATGGTCTCAAGTTGCAGTGGGGGAGGTTTAGGTTGGATATTAGGTAAAACTTTTTCACTAGGAGGGTGGTGAAGCACTGGAATGGGTTACCTAGGGAGGTGGTGAAATCTCCTTTCTTAGTGGTTTTTAAGGTCATGCTTGACAAAGCCCTGGCTGGGATGATTTAGTTGGGGATTGGTCCTGCTTTGAGCAGGCGGTTGGACTAGATGACCTCCTGAGGTCCCTTCCAACCCTGATATTCTATGATAGGGCTGCAGCTACACTGCAAAGCAATAGGGCTTGGACCCTGGGTCTTGGCTTAACTTGAGTTTGGACCCTCCAGCCAGGCAAGATCCTGGCTGGGACCCTGGGTCCAAGCCCTGGCTTAGTGCAATTGCCATGTAAATGCATCGGGGGTGGGGGATTAGGTTTGAGCCCGGGCTCACATTGCAGTGTAGACATACCCTGAGACTCAGTGCTGTGGCCTTTTCTCTGAAGTGTAGACATACCCCAAGAGACTTGCCCGTAGTGACACAGGAAGCCTGTGGGGAAGCAGGGAACTGAATACAGGTCTCCCAACCCCTTAGTGTCCTAATCCCTGGGCTACCAGCCTTTGCAGCCAGCCCCATGCACCATGAATGTCGGACGTGGCCTGGGACCTAACCAGCCCGCTCTACCATCTATCCCCAAACAGACCCTCTGCTTGGCTAGCGTGAGCTCTGCATGATGCATCTTTCCTACGAACTGCTCTGGGCAGATTGTACACATAAGACTCAACCAGAGAGGTGACATTTACAGGTAATAAACAGAGACTGATCTCTAAGAGACTGTTCACTTGGCACCTTACAATCATTTATATCCAGTGGCACCGTCTAGCCAGAGGGCACGCGTGAGCTGGGGATGAAATGAGTCGCCCAGCATTAAACCTGCCAGTTATGGACCACACATCAAAGCAATAGCTCTGGTAAAGGTGTAAATTGTTCCCCAGCGGATGTCCACACTGCATCCGGAAGGGCGAGTTTAGAGACATCCCCAAGCTAGCTTGAATAACAGTCACAATGATGCCCCGGCAGCATGGACTAGCTGCTCAGGTACAAACCCATCATCCTTCATGGGCTTGTATAGCCACCTCCGATTGCCGCATACTCTATAGATTCCAGGGCCAGGCTCTAATTGCTAATGAGTTCAGCCTTTGCAAGGGTCTGGAAGGGATCTGGAGACATAACTGCCTGGAAAGATTGGGAATGCAGAGGATGGTGGAAATAGACATGTAAGGCCAGATGTTCAAGAGAGCCAGCAGGCTGGGCGCCCATTGGGAGAGGAGCTCTTCTGAACATCTGGTGGTACGTGTCACATTAGGGTGGCTGAGTACACTGAACGTCACTGGTGGTCCATACTTTGGGCCTGACACGGTGCTCACAGTCAGTGGGAATTGTCCTTAAACCCCGGTGAACCGCACGGTGATCCCTGGATTGTGTGGTCTCCAGTGCCGCAGGCTGGACATTCTGTGGCAGCTTGATTTAAATCTAATCATGGAAGCCTTCACTGAACAGATGATGGGGCAGTTCGCGCCTCTCCAAGCTGTTGTTCCAGGCTGCCCGAAGGCTCTGGAAGACGACGCTGCTAAAACCTGGTCTACACTAGAAAATTAGGTTGGTTTCACTACCTCGGTCAGGGGTGTGAAAAATCCACACTCCAGAGCGACGGAGTTAAGCCGAACTAAGTCCCTGTGTAGACAGGGTGAGGTCGATGGAAGAATTCTATCATCTCTATCATCTCTCGGGGATGTGGATTACCTACACCAATAAGAGGATCCTTCCTGTTGGCGTAGGTAGTGTTGACACTGACGCGCTACAGCTGTGCCACTGTAGTATTTTAAGTGACGACAAGCCCTAATCATTCTAAATAAGCTATTGAATGAAGTAGAGAACTCCGAGTGATATAGAATTCTGCAGGTTGGCTTTCCAAACCAATAGAAATCTGATTCTTCTCCACTGCATTCTAGAGAACTTCTCCATAATCCACAAGTATTTGAAGGATGTAGACACCACATATATCAGTGTGGAGGAGGTAGGACAACAGGCAATATCTAGGAGGAACCTAACCTAGGAGGAACCAAGCAAAGAGTAATAGCAGGGGAAATGTCCTCTCGGTGAGATCTATCCGGCTGTGGAATGGTTTCCAAAGGAAAGTGCAGGAAATTCCATCTCTCTAGTCATTTTCAGCTGGACTGGAAGCCCTGGAGAACACATTACAGGGACAGTCCTACACTAAGTGGTGGCCGGAACTGTCTTTTTTATTAGTCCTATGCAGTAATAGGGATACAGTGTGTAGAAAACCCACCTGGCTGGCAGCCTAGTGGGATGTGATCCTGCTCAGAAGCATATTAATGGAGTTAATAAAAATACATTTTGTTATTACATTGACCAAAAACAGACTCCATCACAGCAATTACGATGGGTTGTCAAAAAGTGGGTGTCCTTTACTGTGGCGTGCGCTGGTGAGACAGGAGGGGCTGGCTGGCGGTATAATACCGTCTCCTCTTCGGTGCCAATGTCTTCAGAACAAACAGCTTGTCGGAGCTGCTATTCGCTGCATAGGTATCGGCCCCAAAGCGTAACACAGCAGGGACCAGGCTTCAAAACGGAACAGGGCCCATTCTGCTCCCAAAGACCTCTGCTTTTGGCAGGACTTGGCATGAGCCAAAGGTCTCCAAAATCTTGTTTCAGAGCCAGACCCTCTAAAGGAAGAGAGTTTGCCACTGTGCTGGGCTAGACTGAGAACAGGGGGAAGCAAACCCACAGAATAGCCCTGGAACTGCTTCCATCCGCCCTGTAGATCACAGGGCTACAAAACTCTCCTTTGACCGACATTAAAATTAGAACTGACCAAGAATGTACAAGGTTGAGTCAGGGAGTGGGAGGGATGAGGGCGCAGAGAAGCCATGGGAGTGGGAGTGGGGCACGGGAGGGGGGAATAGGGGAGCTGGGGGTACCCTGGGATTCTGCAAGGCAGGTCAGGGGAGCAAGAGCCTTTTCTCTTTTTTTGGTTATTCATGTGAGTCTAGGAGAAGCTTGATTAAAAGTGAGGAGAAGCGCTGACTGCCTGCCCCTCCGAGGACGGTGCTAAATCCTGCCTCCCCATAGCTCCCATTCCCCCAAACCCAGAGCCTGGCTCCTATGAGCTCCCACCATCCCATAGTCTTGCCCTGGGATTCGGCTCCAGATCCCTCTCATCCCTGTCCTAAGAGGTGGACCATAGGCCCTGGCCCTGCCCATGGCCTGCCTCACAAACATCTCTGCACAGGGACATACAGGGTGTTCCTGCAGAAGGGGCCTTGATGGTGCTTGTGGAGGGAGCTCCCCAAATCGTGTCCTCTCAACCCCATTCTGCTGCATCGGGGGCCTCCCACCGGAGCTGGGTCCGCCCCACAGGATCTGGACAGGCTCCCTCCAGGGGAAATACATGGCCTCAAATGACAATGTGGCTGTTTTCAGGCTTCCCTTTCCCCTTGGGAGATTCTGGGGCTGCAAACAGACCATGATGTTTCTCCAAGACCTCTGCTGGGTTCTTCGCTTCTTTCCCCATACGTCAGAGTCTCGGCCCCATTCTTTGGGCCCATGTGGCCCATTATGCCACCTCTGGTGGAGGCTCAGGCAGTATCAAGTGTGCAGAAACCGCCTGCCCACAAGTCTTCTGTTGGGGAGACCTGCCCAGACATACCAGCCTCCCGCCCGGGTGCACAGCCAGTGTAGCCTCTTTCCCTATGGCCCCCGGCACAGGAGATATGCCAGAGGTAGGAAAGGCATGAGGAGGGACAGAGACAGGAAGTGGCAGAAAGCCAAATACATTGACTCATAGGTCTAACAACGACGTAAGAGCGTCAGGACTTGAAGGATTGTTTGAAACAAACCTCTTAAACAAACGGCCTTTTTTTTTTTTTTTTTTTTGCATGAATGAGGCCCGATCTCTACGGGCTATTAGCTATTTTCTTGAAACTAAGCTTCATCTTTTATATTTCCCCACACTCCTGAATCCATTATGAAATCAAAGTCATTCTGTGCAAAATTGAACGAGATCCTTGAATTACTGGTCGCCCCTTCCCGGCATATAATGAGAATAGATTCTGTTTTGCTACCGTTGTCTTATTCATCATCGTCACCTTGCATTTTAGCAAGTCGGCCAATCCTTTGTTCTCGGCTTTCCCTTTCATTTCCTCTTCAGCATGAACATTCTCCTCATTGCTTTTTGCTTCCTGCTGAACTCTCCTCTGCATTGTTCCTTAATGTGTCCCTTCTGCTGACACCCTTGAGGAAAGCAATTATTCCTACCCCATTGTATCTCACCTTTGTGCTTTTCTTTCAGGATGGCTGTGGAAGGAGATCTACATCTTTCCCCACATCTCTGGCTGCTCTTTTAGTGTGAGCTCTGTGAATTGCTCTTCGGTGAATTGTTTTGTAATTAGTTTATATTTTGTAGCACTTGTGGATTATTTCCCTCTCCCCTCTTGGTTTCCTTGGCTTGAATTTCAGCCGTCCTAGTCCCCTGGCTGTTTCTAGTAACCTAACTTCATCACTGAGCTTATAACTTTTCTCCTTTTCGTCAGATGTGCTCGAAACCGTTGTTGGGCTGGAAAATCCCTTATTTAGAGGACTGGTGCTAGAGGTGCCCTCCACTCAAATCCCAATTTGAGAACGGAAGCAGAATTCTAGTGGTGCAGGTCTCCGCTGCTGGATCTCACCTTTGTGCTTTTCTTTCAGAATCGGCATTGTTCACATTATAAGTTCTCACCCATTTGTCTACACGCAAGGGTTGGCCTCTCTGGCCTTGTAAAGTTAATTCCGGTTCTCAACCGAGCATTGCTCCTAACCTGAGTCCCTTCCACACACAAAAACAGGAGTATGGTGGTGCTTCCACTTGACTTGGCTGGCCTGCAAAGGGGTACAAGCTAAAGTGCTACAACTCCAGTGACTAACATGCGCCCCCTGCAATGTAGACACAGGCTAGCACCACTCAAGGGCTGTCAGAGCTTTCCCACAATTCCCTCCAGGCTTATCAGATTTTCTTGCCACCTACCGACTCCCTGCTTCCAAGCCAGAAGACACCTACCAGTTAACATAGCCCAGTTCTGTGTTTGAACCCCACATCCACACATGGTGCACAGTGCCTGCAACATCCTTTCTACAGGAAATGGCCTTCAGGAGGTCATCTTCCCAGCATGCTTCCAGCTGGCCAGAGGCTGACATGGGGATCTAGTGGATCTCTGGAGTGAGGCCAAAGGACCAAGACCCAAAATGTTATGAGGCTATTTCTAAGAAGCCAGCAAAGCAAGGGATTCGGGGATCTCAGTGCCAGGAGTACCAGCATAGTTAAAGAGATACAACCACCTAGCATGGAGGTCGTTATACTGGTATAAATGTGCTTATGCCTTTATAGCTTATTCTTTATGGGAAGAAGATAAGCTATAGTAGTATAAGGCATCTTTTTGACATTATCTGCATTGGGGAAAAAAAGGTGTGCTTTCCTTCCTTAGAGGTTTTTAAGGTCAGGCTTGACAAAGCCCTGGCTGGGATGATTTAGTTGGAAATTGGTCCTGCTTTGAGCAGGGGGTTGGACTAGATGGCCTCCTGAGGTCCCTTACAACTCTGATCTTCTATGATTCTATGAACACGCGTTAACTAACACAAGGGAAAATCCTAGGCCATGTCTATACTACAGGGACTAGAATGGCGCAGCTACACTACCATAGCTGTGTTGACATAACCCCATAGTAGTGACGGATGGAGTTTTTTTTCCGCATCACTAACTCCCTGAGAAATGGAAGCATTCTTCCATTGACCTAAAAGAGTTTAAAAGAGAACTGGATAAATTCATGGTGGTTAGGTCCATTAATGGCTATTAGCCAGGATGGGTAAGGAATGGTGTCCCTAGCCTCTGTCTGTCAGAGTGTGGAGATGGATGGCAGGAGAGAGATCACTTGATCATTGCCTGTTAGGTTCACTCCCTCTGGGGCACCTGGCATTGGCCACTGTCGGTAGACAGGATACTGGGCTAGATGGACCTTTGGTCTGACCCAGTATGGTCCCATTCTTATGTTCTTATGTTCTTAACTGTATCTACAAAGAAGGTTGGGTTCAGGGTATGTCAACTTACATTTTTAACGTAGTCCAGGCCCTAGTGTCAGAAAGGCAGTTTGGAGTCATCTTTAACTTGACCTGCTAACTGCCTCATCTTCACTAGGATTTTGCCTCATGTGAACTAAGGCCACATCTACACTAGGAGCGCGTTACCTGTCTAGTTATATTGGTTACTATACCGGCAAACCATTCATACTGTGGATGCAGCTATACCGGCAAAGTTGTGCTTTGTAGCAGGATAGCAAACCGCCCCCATGTGCAAAACAAGCTATACCAATAAGAGCTTTGCCAATATGGCTGTGTCTATGCTAGAGACTTCTGCCAGAACAGCTCTGTGGGTCAGGGATCATACCCCTTTGCACTCCTGACCAACGTAAATAGACCGGCAGAAGTCTAGAGTGTAGACACGGCCTAACTCAAGTAAAGAAGCCACCTTTTTTTCCTTGCAAAGACAAGGCCAAGAGTGGTGTAACTGCATCTACACTAGGGGTTATATTGGTATGAGTATATAGATCAAAAATCATCCCCCTAACCAACATTGTTATACCAGTACATAGAGGCTGGAATCCTGATTCTCCATTGCCCTGCACCAAAGGTCTGGTAATCATTCACACTACTTTACACTACCCCACCTGCACGAAAGGGTCTTAAAATAGGCATGAAGATCATTCCCTGCTACTTGAAGGCCCCTTTACACTAGCCGTCCCAGTGGATTCAGTGCAAATGAGAATCAGTCTCATCGTTTACCTCAGTGTAAAGCAAAGGCAAAGTGACTTCGCCCTTCTGATTTGGTAGCATTTCACAGCACGTCCCACTGGTGCAAGTGACGACACAAGGTGCAGGACACAAGGCGAATCAGACCCAGGCATTGCAGGATGTCCCAAATGTAGACAAGGTCTTAGGGCTTGTCTTCACGTACAGCTGTAGCTCAGGAGTGAAGATCATAGAATATAGAAGATCAGGGTTGGAAGGGACCTCAGGAGGTATCTAGTCCAACCCTCTGCTCAAAGCAGGACCAATTCCCAACTAAATCATCCCAGCCAGGGCTTTGTCAAGCCGGGCCTTAAAAACCTCTAAGGAAGGAGATTCCACCACCTCCCTAAGTAACCCATTCCAGTGCTTCACCACCCTTCTAGTGAAAAAGTTTTTCCTAATATCCAACCTAAACCCACTGCAACTTGAGACCATTGCTACTTGTTCTGTCATCTGCTACCACTGAGAACAGTTTAGATTCATCCTCTTTGGAACCCCCTTTCAGGTAGTTGAAAGCAGCTATCAAATCCCCCCTCATTCTTCTCTTCTGCAGACTAAACAATCCCAGTTCCCTCAGCCTCTCCTCATAAGTCACGTGCTCCAGCCCCCTAATCATTTTTGTTGCCCTCTGCTGGTCTCTTTCCAATTTTTCCACAGCCTTCTTGTAGTGTGGGGCCCAAAAGATGCTACTGTGCTTCTCCCATCTGCATAATCCACCTCCCCGAGAGGCAGTAGCTGTCAGTGGGGGAAGTTTGCCCATCCACGTAGAGCTGTCTACACAGAGTTAGGCTGGTATAACTATATCTCTCAGAGGTGTGGAATGACACAGTTATACAGATATAAGTCTGTAGTGTAGACCTGGCCTTTGACTTGTGCCAACTGTGATTTCTTCTCCTCCATTTTGCTCAATAGCTCTGATTTTAAATCTTTCTTCTCCCACATTCATTGTAAGATGCAAGAATTGTCAATGACTTTAGGTGTCTGTTTCCCTTAATGGCATGTCTGCATAAATGCCACATGCTATTCTACAGGTCTGTCTAAATGCAGTAGGAGCTGTTTTTCTGCTCCCCTCATCTACATCTAGTGCAGCCAAACATATTTCAGGTCTATCATATCATTTATTCCACATGGGAGCTGGGCCACTGGAGGACAAGCCTTCCTCTGAATGGAGTGATCATGCTCACTCTATAATGAATGTAGGTCTACTCCAGTTAAAAGCAACAAAGAGTCCTGCGGCACCTTATAGACTAACAGAAGTACTGGGAGCATAAGCTTTCGTGGGTGCATACCCACTTCATCAGACGCATGTAATGGAAATTTCCAGAAGCAGGTATACATATGCAGGCAAGAATCAGTCTGGAGATAACGAGGTTAGTTCAATCAGGGAGGATGAGGCCCTCTTCTAGCAGTTGAGATGTGAACACCAAGGGAAGAGAAACTGCTTTTGTAGTTGGCTAGCCATTCGCAGTCTTTGTTTAATCCTGAGCTGATGGTGTCAAATTGCCATTCCTAAATTACTGTTTTTCTTCCCAGAAAGAATGTCAGAGTTGAGAAATGTGAATTCCTAATATCAGAAATGTGAATACAAAAACCTGTAGGAGAACACTTCAACCTCTCTGGACACACAATAGCAGATTTAAACAGAGCCACCCTGCAGCAAAAAGTCTTCAGGACCAGACTCCAAAGAGTAACTGCTGAGCTTCAGTTCATTTGCAAAGCTGACACCATCAACTCAGGATTAAACAAAGACTGTGAATGGCTAGCCAACTACAAAAGCAGTTTCTCCTCCCTTGGTGTTCACACCTCAACTGCTAGAAGAGGGCCTCATCCTCCCTGATTGAACTAACCTTGTTATCTCCAGACTGATTCTTGCCTGCATATTTATACCTGCCCCTGGAAATTTCTACCACATGCGTCTGACAAAGTGGGTATTCACCCACGAAAGCTTATGCTTCAATACATCTGTTAGTCTATAAGGTGCCACAGGACTCAGTCGCTTTTTACAGATCTAGACTAACACGGCTACCCCTCTGATACTCTACTCCAGTTAATAATATTTAGGTAGATTTTTAACTTTCTAAGGTTGTCTTTTCAGGAAATAGCTCTTCTTTGTTTAATTTCCTCTCTCCCTAGTGTGAGATGAGTTTCGGTTCCTCCTTGTGCATAGAGCTCACCCAATTTTTAAGTCTCATCTTTTTATCATGATTTTCACTATATTTGGCAGCTTTCTGAAAGCCCAGGCTCCTGGTGTCATGTTAAATCCCCATTGAAGTCGATGAGAGTTTCGTTCTTGACCTCACTGGGGCCAGAATTTCACCCTGTTTTCATAATTAATGACTGCAACAGATTGCCGAGGAATGTGATGAATTCACAGTCACTTGGAGTCTTTAAATGAAGAGTGAACGTGAAAAACTCAGCTTTCATTTAAGAACTATAGAAAGGTGAAATTCTGGCACATTCAAGTCAATGGGAGTTTTGCTGTTGATTTCAATGGGGCTTGAATTTCATGCCAAGTTTCCAGTCCTCATGCCCTAAAGGCTAAAACCCTGAAGGCAAAAATCAATCAATCAATATCTCGTGATTTTTAAATCAGTTATGAATCATGATTTTTGGCAGGGTCTGACTTATGATCCTTCAATATTTGGGGTCAGCCATTCTGCAATTATTCCTTACGAAGAAACATTTCTGATACTTGTTATTACATTGGCCTCCGCAGAGCTCCCGTGGTCAATATCAGGTGATCCTTCTCTGGTCTTTATACTAACAACAAGAAATTATTCCTTTGATTGACCGTTCACTTAGGAAGTGAATTCCTAAAAGTGCCATTCTGAAATATCCTAGCGCATTCTCCCATCCACTGCACCTCCTGATTCCCCTCTAGTACAGAGGGGCTTTACTCTTTCTTCTTACTCCAACACACTGCACTGAAATTACTGTTTTTCTTCCCAGAAAGAATGTCTGAGTTGAGAAATGTGACAGATCCTTTGTTGCACCTCACACAGAAGTAGCGAGTTTGAATTGCCATGTTGCAAGAGGTAGACCCAAGGAATGATAAGAAAACTCCTCTTAAAAGACAGAGTGGGAGTGGGAACTTCTTTAGAACTGACTTCAACCAAACTTTAGCTGTTTTTTTAATCCCTGAATTGTCAGAAAGGCAACGAAACGCATGTAGATTGAAGTAGGAGATTTTCCTTCTGACTTATTATTCACCACAGCGTTTTGCTTGAGATGATACTTGCCTGATACAGATAAATTGCACTCTCAGCACTATCGCTGGGTAAGGGATCACCCCTGTGGCTGACTGCATGCTGATAGAATCATAGAAATTCTAGGACCGGAAGGTACCTCCAGAGGTCATCTAACCCAGCCCCCTGTGCTGAAGCAGAATCAAGTAAACCTAAGCCATCCCTGACAAGTGTTTGTCAAACCCATTTTTAAAACTCTCCAATGCCAGGGATTCCACCAAGTCAGATATTGCGAGTGATGCGATATTGTTGCATCTCAAGTGCACCTGGTTGAAAAACTATTGACCAGGTTCCCGTTGGAAAAATGTTAATAAAAATTGAAATGTTTCATAGGAATGTGTCTGTTTCACCAAAATTTGTGATGGGAAAATGTCATATCGAGTTTAAACATTTTAGCATTATTAAAACAAAACTATAGTTTCAATAAAGTGCCAATGTTTTGTTTTGACGTTATCCTTCCAATTTATTTCATTTAAATTCTTACGTATGAAAATATTTGAATTTTATCTTTATTTAATTCTAATATCAGACATTTATATGTATATCTTGTATTTAATCTTTTAGGATCTTAAACAAGTCAAAGGGAAATGCGCTGAAATGATAAAGTTGAAACAAAATGTTGTTACATTCTTGAAACACCTTTTTAATCTCATCGAAATGAAACATTTCTATGTTACTAAAACAAAACCATTTGAGGTTATCTACATGAAATGTTTTCGTGGTCCTGAACTGAATTGTTTCAGAATTTTCATTCTATGGGACACTTCAATATTTCGGCTTTCCAATTCCAATTTGGAACTTTTTTAAACTTTGGAATTTTCCCCATAGGATGGAAATTTCAGTTTCTGACCAGCTCTAATCTCAAGCATCCAGGGGTAGATCCTTGGTTCCTCCCCTCTCCCACCGAGGGGTAACCTGTGTGGTCCTTTTGCATAATAGAGGCATAAAGATCAGGGCAGGGAGAGTGAAGAATTCACACAGGGGAGCTGCTCCTGGGGGTTCTGTGGGAGGACTGAGGCTGGAGAATCTGCTACTTTGGCAGGCCATTCATCTGGCTGTAAGCCAGACAGTCCTGTTTTTGTATGGTTTGTCCCTGTCCGGTACTGATATAAAACCGGACGTGGTTTTGTCCAGTGGACACACAAAGGACGCCATTTTGCAGAGCGTGCTGCTCAGGTCATGTCAGCAGGGGTGGGATGGTGTGCTCTTCAAAATGGTGTCATCTAAAAGGCGATGTGTATGTGAGGTCATACTGGTGGGGGCAGGCTCACACAATCAGGGGCGGGCCCATTAAGGTTGCTAACCCTCCAGTATGGTCCTGGAGTTTCCAGGAATCAAAGGTTAATCTTTAATTAAATATTATGTCATGTGATGAAACCTCCAGATAGACGTCCAACCAAAATTGGCAACCCTAAGGCCCATGTCATTCCGGAAGTATCAGTACTTCCTGTATTTGTTGTCCTGTATCCTGGGGATGCATCGGGTTTGCTATAGGGACCCGAGCTAGCTAGATCAAAGCTAGTTTGGGCATGTCAACACGAGCTACAATCACACCCCGTAATTGCACAGTCCCAAGAAAGGCCTTTTGTGTTTTCATATGTAGATGACATTTTGATATTTGGGGAAACAAACTCAAACACCCTCAGTCTTGGAGCCGAATCAACCCCATGTGGCACAGGTAACCAGTCTCACCCCCTGAATAACAAACGGCAAGTTGTTGAAGCAAACGCAGTATCACCAGCCCTAAGCATTCAAATATCATGGCTCAGGCCTCAAACTAATCATGAGATTGGCTTAAAATTTTTTGTATTACTTTAAAGCACCAAACATTGGGGGTTGTTTATCTGCCTCCTGGTTTCTGAACCTATATGCTGCACTCAAGTCATGGTTTCCAGATTTCCTCACACCTCTGAAGGCTAGAAATGTACTGTTTTCATTGTTATTTAATGAAAGCTGAGGTTCTTAAGTAATCCCATTTCTCCAAGAGCTGGGCCTTGAAAAAAAACAAAAAAGTATCATGATAAAAATCACAGGAGTTGGCAAGATAGCACTTTGATCCAGCAGCTCACCAGTTTGTTCATCCAAACCTCAGGGCAACTACTTAGAGATGAACAACACAGCTGCCAAAATCAAAGTTCATGCACAGGAAAACAGGGCTTAATCAGTGCAAACAGATATTGTTTCTCCATAACAAGGCATCCATCCTGCTTTGCTTTCAAGTTTCTTTCTCTCTTTACTTCTCGGTGTGTTTAAAATACTTCTTATGGCTTTATGACGGTTTGCAATTTTCATTTGCATTTTATTTCCCCAAGGAACGCTCAAAATCAAACACAGCATCTGGCTTTCAGTGAGGTGCCTGATGGGTTGTTTTAAGCCCAGTTTTCCACCTGGATTCACAAAAGCATAGGAAATGCAAGTGATTTGTTTAAGGTCATCCAATGAACCAGGGAACCTGTTGGAAATAGAACCCAGGAGTTCTTGGCTGATAGACTATCACTGTAACCCAACGGGGCAAAAGTTTGCTACGCCAAGCGTCATGCTGTACATTTGCTCAGAGCCCAGGGGCTGTAGTCACAAGCCAATAAATGTATGTACAGATTTGATCACTAATATACACTCACACAATCTCCCATTGCCCTTCTGTTCTTGGATCTCCTTTGAGAGATAAATAGAAACTGCTTGTGAGCTGAATTTACTACTCTGTAAAAGAGGCTCGAGGGCTGGCGAGTGTAGTCCTGGGAGCTGTGCTTTCCTCCAGATCTCAGCAGGGAGGGAGATAATGGGGCCCGGAGTCTGCCCAACAGGGTTTCAGACAGACAACCACCCCAACAGGTTGAGACAACAGAGTCCCAGGACATGAAACAACTTGCAGAAGCGGAGTTGCCACCTCCTGACAGCAGCCGTGTTGATATTCCGAGGAGCCCCGGGCCACAGGTCCGAGGGACTGCGCAGGGCATGTCCCAGATGAACTGAACATTGTTACGAGGTTAATTGTCAGGATGTGTAATTATGCACTATATCAATGTTGATTTTGTTCGGTGATATTTAGTTTTGGCTCGGAAGAGTGGTAGGGGCTGTGGCAGGGGCACCATGAAGCTCTTGCTGTTATGCTGAGCCATCTGGACCTCAGAACCAGGCGCAGAAGAACGCAGCACTCTTGCAAGTGCCTTAAGCATGGAGTGATTGCCCCTGACCACCACAGTTCGCACGCCGCTCAGCGTTAACCAGGTCTGGGACCGATAGCACGCGGCCATGAATACCCTCCAGCATAACAGTGTGTTAATTGTCTGAATCCAGCCCCCATGCCTGAGCCCCCGGTGAGAAACTCAGGTAGATGCCTCCTGGTGCCTGACCCTCTTTCACCAGCTCCTCTCCGGCTGTCACAAGAACCTCAGGCTTGAAGCCATGGCTCCATTCCACAGTGTTCTTGTCTACCTCTTAGTGACAGTTCTGGGCTCTGTCCTCTGCCCCCTACCCCACCACACCTTCTCCACTTCCATTCAGGCTAATACAGTACTCCACTGGAACCACCCTCGAGGAAGGAAGCCAGCCTGGGCATGCTACACTCAGTGTAGTAATATTTCCTCACCAGGTAACGGACATTAGAGTAAACTATTAGGCCATTCCACATGAGCCCAAACACAGAATAATAAGTCTGTTGCCAAGCCCACTTCTGCACTAGATAAAAAGTAAGAACGTAAGAATGGCTGTACTGGGTCTGACCAAAGGTCCATATAGTCCAATATCCTGTCTTCTGACAGTGGCCAATGCCAGGTGCTTCAGAGGGAATTAACAGAATAGGTAATCAAGTGATCCATCCCGTCACCCATTCCCAGCTTCTGGCAAACAGACTATGGACACCATCCCTGTCCATCTTGGCTAATAGCCATTGATGGACCTATCCTCCATGAATTTATCTAAGATTTTTTTTTTAACCCTGCTATAGTCTTGGCCTTCACAACATCCTCTGGCAAAGAGTTCCACAGGTTGACTGTGGAATGTCTTAGGTTGTTGTGCCAGCATAAGCAGGGTGTTGCTACAATACCCAGGTGCAGCAATGACTGAGTAGTGCAGGTACAACACAAGTTATGACACGCTGAAGCTGTCCTGAGATGATCAGAACATAACAGATCTACTGGCTGAGACCAATGGTCCACCCAGCCCAATATCCTGTGATCTGGAAGTGGCCCATGCCAGGTGCTTCAGAGGGAATGTACAGAACAGGACAATTATCAAATGATATTCTTCCAGCGTCTAGTTGCACCATTTGGTGTGTGTTTCTGCTTCGCAGTAGGGTAGCTAGTCTTTGAAGATTCAGAGATTTTAAGCCCAATAGGGACCATTGTGATCATCTAGTCTGATCTCTTGCAATGCAGAACAGAGAACCTCACCCAGTAACTCCTGCATCAAACCCATCCCTTCTGCTTGAACTACAGTGTACCTTTTAGAAAGACACAGTCTTGATTTAAAGACATCCAGTGATAGAGAATCCACCATGTGCCTAGGTAGGTTGCTGAACAATTAATTACCCTCCTGCACTGTTAAATAAAATCGGCACTGTATTTCTAGCCTGAGTTTGTCTAATTTCAGTTTCCAGCCTTTGGGTCTCATTCTGCCTTTCTGCTGGATTAAAGAGAATCCATCTACTATCAGCAAGTGCTTCCCTATGTAGATACTTGTAACGCATAATCAATGACCTCTCACCCTTGTCTTGGATGAACTAACGGGATGGAGCTTCTTAAGTCTCTCACTATAGGGCAGGTTTTCTAGACCACGAATCCGTCTGGTAGCTCTTCTCTGAACCAGTTTTTCAACCTCTTCTGTGAAGTCTGCCCACCAGAACTGGATGCAGTATAGCTGTCACAGTCTCAGATGTGCTATATACAGAGGTATTAACATCTCCCTAGTCCAACACAACAGTCCCTTGCTTATACAACCAAGGACCCTCCTAGTCCTAGCTACAGGATGACACAGACTATTCATGGTCAGTTGGCTTCCACCATGACTTCCCAAGTCCTTTTCAGTGTCACTGCTTTCCAGAATACCGGCTTCTGTCTTGAAAAAAAAAAATACATCAAGGTTTCTTAGAGATGTAAAGGTACAGTACACAGAAAGAAAAGCATAACAGCCACAGAACTACGTTCACCCGGCTGCCTGTTCTCAGGAAACAGCCGCTCACATTACAGCATAGCTGAGCATAATGCATTGGGCAGAAGCAGTTAAAATCTGGTGCCAGCTGGAAATAATGAAAACCCTCCCAGACCCATTAACTGATCCTCCTGCTAAAGTCACCATCCTGACTCATCTTTGCATATTACTGCCCAATTACTGCAAATCTCAGCTCAGCTTTGAAAGGTCATCCTTGCCTTTTCCTTCAGCCCGCAGACCAGGGGCAGAACAGGATTTATCCACATTTAATCAAGAGAATGTAATGGTCAATGATTAGAAATTATCTCAGCTACTTTCCCATTCAACTACAATATGCCCCGTGGAAGGTCTGATGCTCACGTCTGCTGTGGTTCGCACATATTTGATGCAGAAGAGAGGCTTTCAGCTCAGGTTATAATTAGACCGCGTACATTCCCCCTCAGTTCCAGAGCTAGAGCAAAATTGCCCTCTATTTTCCAATCCTTCATGGGCTCTGCCCAGCCGCCGATGCAGAGACTGGCCCCAGTCTTCAGCTAATGCCAGAGAGTACACAGAGCAACCTAGGGAAGTGCTTTCTACCATCTCGGCATAATTGCTCCCAATCCTACCTAACCTGTGCACCAGGTCAGTCCCTCGGCATGTGGTAGAAAGCCAACCACCACTGGCCCCACGGAGCTAGGACAGCAGCTGGGGATCATTAGCCATGCCCCCTATATCAACGGCATGGAGGTGGGGAGTGGTCAAGCCACTCTGCATCGATACAGGAGCCTCCTACACGAAGGCTGCTTTGTGCCCGCAGTGCAGAGTAAAGCGACTGCAGCAGAATCTGGCCTGTCGTCTCCCTCCTTCCTTCCCCATCCAGCACAGGCCTTTCTGTCCCATCAGTCTTGCCATTGTTGGGAGCCTCCACAGACCCCAACTGAGATCTGGGCCCGGCGGTGCTAGGTGCTGTACAGATTCAGTGAGTGACAGCCCCTGCCCTGAAGAGCTGTCAGTCTAAATAGGATGGGGAAGGGAAACAGAGGCACAGAGAGGGGCAGTGACTGGCCCGTGATCCCCTGGCAGGACAGCGGCAGAGCTGGGAATCCACCCCAGGACACCTGGATTCCAGCCTAGTTCCCTGCACTGCTGCCCTAGAGCATCAGTTCAATCCTTCTCCCGGGCTGCTCCTGATTCTGGAACGGTCGTCCTGCTTCACTGACTGGCCAACTCTTTACACACTCCATCTTACGGCAGTTCTCTGTCTCCTCCCTGCACCCCTCTCTCTGCTCCATTCTGCATCGTTTATTGTCCATAGCAGCTGCACCGTGGAAGCGTCTAATAAGCCCCCTCAGTAGGTCGCACCCCCTCGCCCCAAATGGCTCATGGTCACATAGGTCAGTAATGCTTGAAGAGTCTGGTTTCCAGAAGACCTGGGCACCCAGATCTCCAGGCGAGGCCAATGGGTGCTATGCGTGCTCAGCACGGCGGAGAATCAGACGTTGAGGGGGTACATCCGTGTAACAGCTGGGAGGTGTAATTCCCAGAGGGGGCAGACGGAGGTGCTAGGGCCGATGGAGCTAGCAGGGGCGGTGGTATGGGCTAGCTGGCTGAGTACAGTGCTATCCGAGGTCCTAGGGATGTATTCAGGTGGCTAAGCCCGCCCTACTTCCTGTGCCGCCCTGGCCCCATTGCTATTGGTAGGTGCTAGTCCGGGGAGGACCAATCTGTGGCTCCAGAGCCACATGCGGCTCTTCAGAAGTTAATCTGCGGCTCCTTGTCTAGGCACCGACTCCGGGGCTGGAGCTACAGGCGCCAACTTTCCAACATGCCGGGGGTCGCGCACTGCTCAACCCCTGGCCCTGCCCCCCACTCCACCCCTTCCCACCCCCTCCTGAGCCTGCCAGGCCCTCACTCCTCTGCCCCCCCCCCCCCCGCCCCCTGCCTGACACAAAACAACCGATTGGGAATTGCGGGGGAGGCACTGATCTGCCAGGCTGCGGGTGACCAGGAGATGCTGGGGAGCTGCTGACCTATTACTGGGGCTCTTTGGCAATGTACATTGGTAAATTCTGGCTCCTTCTCAGGCTCAGGTTGGCCACCCCCGTGCTAGGGTAATGCCAACAGACCCGGCCATCGGCGGGCAGGATTGAACCGGGGACCTCTGGAGCTTAGTGCATGAGCTTAAAGGCAACTGGCTGCTAGCTAAGGCTGTAGAGCAAACTCATTTAACTCTCTCTAAGTGGTCTCGGTGCCACTAGATGGGACAGAACACCACAACTCGGAGGTGTGTGGGTCACACTAGCTCAAGCAGAACTAGCCCGGGTAAGTCTACCCACGCTGGGGATCACACCTGCCAGCTGTGGTGCAGATGTGCCCTGCGTCAATTTGCACAGAAGCCTGTGTTTTGTGTAACGGTTGTCTACATCACTTACCTAACACTAAGCCACAACTACAAGGAAACAAAGTTAAGGCACCTAGAAGCAGATGCCCTCTCCTCCTCCCATTGGAGACACCCACCTTATCACCACACCAGACGGCCCCCTTTCTTCGGCTGCTGTTCCCCAAACTCCACCCCCACCACAAACAGACCAGCCTTCCACCCTGCTATCTCTTCTGGAAAATGAGGCCGAAGCGCTGCTGGAAAGCAGAGGGACAGAGTTAAGGTTGTGTGGTGTATTGTCTATGGCGGACAGTCCTGGCACTCCTGATTTAAGCACAAAACAAAAAGCAGCCTTAACCAAGGCACTGCAATGAGATAGGCCCAGAAGATAATGTTTTCAGCCCTCAGCTCACAGAAAGCCGAGAAGCGATGTGCGGCCTGCACAGAAATGGGTCAGCTACAACTTGGCAGCAAGTCACAGGGCTACATATTTATCTGATGAAGGGCTCAGCAAAGAGCCATCATGACTCCCAAGGCCGTGGTTTCTGCCAGTAGGAAAACAGCTTTTGGAACAAGGAGGAGGGGAAAGACAGTTATTTCAAAACCATTGTAGAAATGTGTCTCTTTAAAGGGATTGACAATAAAGTGATTCTGATGATTTCCGAAAGAGCTTAACCAGCCTTTTTATCTTGATTCCATTCAAACGGGATAATTTTCCATTTAAAAAAACATATCCACCCCCCTCCCTCCTGTGAGTAGGAAATGAGATTAGTTGAACTTGTAGCCTTAAAAAAACGGCATTATCCAGATGATCTTTGGGGAGATTTAAGAAAAGAAACCAATGTGTTGGCAGTAGTGACACTTCAAAGCCTGCTAATTTGACTGTAATGTGTTAAAATAAAGAGACAATTTCATTCCTCTGATGTAGCGGTGTGCCTGGATCTCAGGTGCATCTGAAAGACATCGGGGAATAATTATTGTGCTCACTTCTAGACATACAAATCAGGTTTCTCTCCAGCAGCACAACTTCGGATTTACATGTGTTAAAGTGGGGAAAGAAATCCCCCCTTATTGCTCTCCATTTAGCTGCTTGCTGGTGTTGTTATTCTTTACGTTGGATATCAGCAACGGTGCCTGTGCTTTCCTCCCGCATGTTGTGTCTATAGGGTTTGACTTTGGGCCAAAACAATTCCAGGAGCAAACTGGCTAAATAAAATATTACAGCAAATGGGCATTTTCACCTTGGGGGAAAAATAAGCCTTCTGTCTTCAGTTCATGCTATTAGTAACTGACATTGAGAATATGCAGGCTCACAAAATACAACGTAGGCAGAGCATGAGATGTTTTCTCTGCTCCTTGCCCTGCCAATGGGCCTCCATGTGAGTGAGAGGGATGCTATCTACTGAGGGAAAAGGAGTTCAAGGATCAGGCCGAGTCCATCTTTGATCTCCCACCACAACTGCTAATAAGAACATAATAAGAACATAAGAAAGGCTGTACCGGGTCAGACCAAAGGTCCATCTAGCCTAGTATGCTGTCTACCGACAGTGGCCAATGCCAGGTGCCCCAGAGGGAGTGAACCTAACAGGCAATGATCAAGTGATCTCTCTCCTGCCATCCATCTCCATCCTCTGACAGACAGAGGCTAGGGACACCATTCCTTACCCGTCCTGGCTAATAGCCATTAATGGACTTAATCACCATGAATTTATCCAGTTCTCTTTTAAACTCTGTTATAGTCCTAGCCTTCACTACCTCCTCAGGTAAGGAGTTCCACATAAGCAGAGATGGTTGGGGGGGGGGGCGGAGGAAGGGGGGCGTCTTTCACAAACATTTTCATGGGGAGTTTATTCCTTCTTGGTTAAAAAAATTTGCAAATTTACAGACAGCAAGCGGTTTGGGTTGCTTTGGGTTTTTTTCCAAAAATGTTAACCGTCTTTGTTTTTTCCCCTTGAAAAAAAGTCGAAATTTCCCAACTAGCTGTAGTACCAAGGTCATGCTGGTTTTGGGACTGCTGGCTGTGCTGTTTTGGCCAGGGGGGTAGCTTTGAGTTTGAATTAATAAACTGTGCCCTGAGGGAAGGAGCTGAAAGAGATATGTACATGCTGTTTCATCCCTCCCAGACAGGGGAAACAGGCCAGCAGCCGGACAACTTCCTAACACGTGAGAGCTCTAGTAAAATGCTCCTCTTGCTCTGTTCCCCATTTTCGAAGCTGGTTCTCCTCAGCCGGGTTTTGCTCTCATCTCCTGCTGCTAGATGAGAAGTTGGGAAATTCCTGAGCTGAGACAGCGAAATTCTTGCTGAGACAGCGAGTCCCTGACCTGCGACCGAGTGGGTGGGGCAGAGTGTCTGAGGCTTGGGCAGGCTACTGGGGGAGGTGGATTTCTCCAGAGAACCTCAGCCAGCACTTCCTGCATCGAGCCCATAACTTCTGGTTGAACTAGAGCGTATCTGTTAGGAAAAGTCAGACAACCTTGATTTAAACACTTCAAGTGATGGAGAATTCACCAGGTCCTGCGGTAAGATGTTCAAATCGCTCGAACACCCCAGCGTGAAGCATTTGCTCCATATTACCAGTCTGGAGTTGTCTAGATTCAGCTTCTATCTGTTGGCTCTTGTTCTGTCTTTGTCTGCTTGGTGGAAGACGCCTCTGCTATCGGAAACCTTTTTCAAGTGGCTACTTCTAGACCACCATCAAGTCACCTCTTAGCCTTCTCTTGGCTAAACTAAATAGAATGACCTTCTTTAGTCTCTCGCTGTCAGTTTTCAAGTCCACAAATCATTCTTATATCCTTTCGGAACCCTTTCCAGTTTGTCAGCATCCTTTTTGCAGTCATAGAATAGGGTTGGAAGAGACCTCAGGAGGTCATCTAGTGCAATCCCCTGCTCAAAGCAGAACCAACCCCAACTAAATCATCCCAGCCAATGTGGATTCAGAACTGGACGCAGTGTTGCAGTGAGGGTCTCACCAATACAGGGGTGTTCGGAGACAAAGTTTTGCCTTTCACTTACAGTCTGTCCCCAGTGTCAATCTGCTATCGGTCCCTGATATCGAATTCTTGAATTACTGGTGTGGGACATGACCTGATTCAGCTAGAAGATACTGAAGTCACAACTGAAGCAAAGCTTGATTTTTTTTCAAAGAGGCAACATGAATCAAGCAGACAAAGAAAAAAAAAAGTCCCCCTGATCAATGTAGTGGTTTGATCTTCCCAGTACGGAGTCTACCAGGATCTACACCTTCACCCCTGCCTGCACTGTAGAACCATTGCCTGCTGCTGACTGGCCCCCAGCGCTTGTGTCATGTTATCACATTCTGGGGTGCAATCCAGTCTAGTGAGGGGTTGTATCACCTCCTTCCCTACAACCTTGCTTTGTTGCTGTGGCTCCCAACCTGGACCACTCACAAACAGCCAAACAGCATGCAGGTCACACCCTAAGTGTCTGTGTACAGCTGCAGCCTGCCACCCAAAACATGTGTTCTGCACTGTCCAGCCTGCTCCTGCCATAATCATATCGTAGTAATATTACTATGATGAATATGGGGCGCAGTGTCACAACCCCATCTTCGTTAACACGAGTTAAGAATGCAGCTCTTTTCCTAGCGAAGATGCACCCGAAGAGTTTTCTCGCAGTATTTCCGCATTTCCAAGCCTACTTTTACCTGGGACCCAGATGGGAAACAACATGCCCAAACGTCAACAAAAGCTTAGGCTCAAATTTAGGTCTAGGATTGGACGAAAGTTCACGATGGGAAAGTCTTGCTTTTCTCCATCACTAATTGTTACTGTTTCCTTCCCTAGACCCACTGCAAAGCATATATACCAAATAGCCCCATGCAAAAGAAAACAAAACAGGAAAATAATTGTAATAATAAATGGAGATATCCCATCTCCTAGAACTGGAAGGGACCTTGAAAGGTCATTGAGTCCAACCCCCTGCCTTCACTAGCAGGACCAAGTACTGATTTTGCCCCACATCCCCAAGTGGCCCCCTCAAGGATTGAACTCACAACCCTGGGTTTAGCAGGCCAATGCTCAAACCACTGAGCTATCCCTCCCCCCCAAATTAAACATCCTAAAACCCCCCTGGTCATTCTCTCCTGAAAACGCTCCCTCCAGTCCCAGTAAATTTCAAAGGCCCAATGGTTTGTTGAGGCATGCCTCCTTTTATCCATCTGATACCCAGGCACAACGCCATGTGACTCTGGCGACCAATCACACACAAATGACATCACTCAGTGTGCAGCTGATCCAACAGTCATCGTTTGTTCAGACATATGATTCGATGGGTCATTCCAAACGATGACCAGATTCAGGGAGATCGTGATCAATGCACGGACTAAACCAGTAGGAGACAAAGAGAGTGGCCGGGTCTAATTCCAACACGACTGCTTTCAGTTCATTGCGATCTACTTACAATCTTTCATTGTCTGGGAGTAAAAATCAGATACATCTTGCTGGGCATAATTCAGCTTAGTTTTAGCTTGAGGCCATTGTTTGCCTTTGTTTCATGTGTCTTGTGAACAGCTCATTAGCTAAAGTTCAGTGCTTCCCAAACATCCCATGGGATTGTTATCCTGAGCCGTGGCCTGTCTCATATTCCATTGCTCTTGCCCTTTGTTTCTCTCTTCCATGATACTCATCGCAGGGTGTTCTATTCCGAATCACTTCTCTAAGCAAAGCCGTTATGAAACCAGGGCAGATGCTTTGCTAAAGCCAAGAGTTACTGTATGACGTGGGGGCCAGGGGGTAGGTGTTCTCCAGCCCTGAGGATAGCGAACTGAGAGTCAGGACTCCCGGGTTCTTAGCCTCACTCCGCCACTAATGTGTGTGGCCTTTGGCATCTCATTTAACTACTCCGGACTGAATAGTCCAGCCCGGGACGCAGAGTAAGGGAGCTGGCAAAAGTGGCTGTAAGCCGTCTTTGTGCATCATAAATTCAGCCAGGATGGGCAGGGATGCAAAACTGTGCTCTGAAGTGTCCCTAGCCTCTGTTTGCCAGTGACTGAGAATGTGCGACAGGGGATGGATCACTTGATGATTCCCTGTTCTGTTCATTCCCTCTGGGGCACCTGGCACTGGCCACTGTCGGTAGACAGGACACTGGGCTAGATGGACCTTTGGTCTGACCCAGTCTGGCCATTCTTATGTTCTAAATTCTGGCATGACCCGTGGCAGGCACCAAGGGCTGCTTCTACTTAGGGAGCTTCTGATGGGCCACTCAGCTGCCAAGCGTAACTATAGTGTGGAGCAGACCCTCAACACGTCCCTGCCATCCTCTTGCATGCCCTACGCCAGAGGCTGTGCAAGGGGCTGCACGGGGCAATCACTAACCCTGCACTGCCCAGGGAACCTGCTGTGCTGACACTCCCCAGTTCCGCAGCTCCTGCATGGAGACCCAGCTGCCATAAAGGGGCCAACAATAGCCAGTATTGGTGCAGGGAGTAGCTATTGCAATAGGCCTGGGCCTACGTTTCTCTGGGCCTCCCATTCTACCTCCTAGGCCTCATTCTCGTTAACCCCATTGCCTCGTCACCCTCACCTCTGCTTCCTAGCCTCTCTAGCACCTCCCTCGTGCTAACCGCTTCCTGCTGCTGAAGGGGTGTCTCGTTCGGATTTTTCCCCTGTACACCATTCACCCGGCTCTTCTCTTCTCCGTCTAGTGTTTCCCATGTACTAGAAAGGTTGCTTTCTTCTCTGCCTTGATTTTTGTGCCTTTTAAGCAAGCTCTTGTTCCCTTCTCCCTCCCTCCTCGCCCACTGGCAGCTTCGCTTCGTTGCTGACCTTTCAAACCAGACTCGCTGGAGACATCTTCACCCCGGCGCTCGCAGGCTTAGCAACCGCTTCCTTGGCGTTAAAACTCCCCCTCAAGGTGAGCTCAGCTGTCAGGCTCCCAAGCAGGGTGGGTAACCGCTGCTGCCTTTACAATAATTTGCGTCGCGGTGCTTAAAATAGGAGCGGCTCTGCCTTTAAAATCCATTACAGTTTTGGCTGCCACCCAAACCTCCATTAATTGAGTTGCAATTAGCAGCATCTCCAGAATAAGGGCTAAGAACGTGGTGATTGGGCTACGACTGAACTTTCAGAGTCTCCTCTCCTTACTTATGCAGCCTTTGAACCAACGCCTTCTTATCCGTCCCAGCTGATCTAGGCTGATTGTCTTGTCTAGCCCCTTCTTAAAACTCTCCTTTGCTGCCATGACTGCAAGAGACTTGGCAACCGGCCGCTGGGGTGCTAAGATCACTGCCTGTCGTGCTGTGCAATACTGTGTCAATTCCTGGTACTCCTCTGTCTATCTAGCTATATCCAGCTGGTGTAGCTTGTCTTATATTCTTCTGTCTTCTACTGAGATTGCAAGCTTGTTGGGACAGGACCATCTCCTTGTCTGGCCAGTGCCTAGCACAATGGGGTCTTAAGCACTGTCGCTTAATAATACGAGACAAACAGCCTTAGCTGCCTTTCTGATGCTGATTATTATTTATTATTAATTATGCAGTTCTTTTACCTCATGTGCTACATTTTTCCTGGTTTGCAGGCCCTGCAGACCATCAGAGAGGCTGGCTTAGGTGGCGTGGAGGATTTCTCCATTATCCATCAGATTTCCTAAGGTCATTTTGGCCTCATCTCCACGAGGAAACGTCAGATGCTGCCATTCACATTCCAGTGCCCCGATGGATCCTCCAGCCCGCCGGATGCCCCTTCCTCATGGGTCTAGCCCTTCAGCACCCCCTGGAATCTCTCCCTGTTATTTATCGACGTGGCTGAGAATGTACTGCAGCTTTGCCAGCCTAAAATTAATTTTAAAACAGAGACATCAGGCTATTTTACCTTTTCATTTAGCTCAGTTGTGCCCACGTCTATTATTAATTATCAAGTTATATAATGGGCATTATGCTACTGCTTAGATGCCCCAGTCATGGACTGAGACCCCCCGTAATGCTGGGTAAAATACATTATTAGGTGTATTATGGTATCACCTAGAAGCCCCGGTCATGAACCAGGACCTCCTTGTAGTAGGCAGTCACTGTACAAACACAGAACAAAATGGTGGTTCCTGTCCCAAAGAGCTTCCAATCTAACTGTAAGATAGGACACAGCAGGTGGCAGAGACAGGGAAGCACAAGGAAACAATTAGCTAATATTCATCCCCAGCAGGGGCAGTGGTCTCAGCACACCAGCTACCCAACCTTGGTCAAGTTTGGGGTCTGCTAAGCTTCTCTGGTTGGGAGGACATTGTGGTACCTCTCCCCTTTCTCTCCGCTCAAGAGACATCCTGCGTTTCAGACACAGTTCATTTCTATTGCATGTCCACATGACAACAGGCTATGTGGACATGTGGATGTGGACAACTTGGAGAGAATCCAGCAGAGGGCAACAAAAATGATTAGGGGTCTGGAGCACATGACTTATGAGGAGAGGCTGAGGGAACTGGGCTTGTTTAGTCCGCAGAAGAGAAGAGTGAGGGAGGATTTGATAGCAGCCTTCAACTACCTGAAAGGGGGTGTTCCAAAGAGGATGGAGCTCGGCTGTTCTCAGTGGTGGCAGATGACAGAACAAGGAGTAATGGTCTCAAGTTGCAGTGGGGGAGGTTTAGGTTGGATATTAGGAAACACTATTTCACTAGGAGGGTGGTGAAGCACTGGAATGGTTTAGCTAGGGAGGTGGTAGAATCTCCATTCTTAGAGATTTTTAAGGCCTGGCTTGACAAAGCCCTGGCTGGGATGATTTAGTTGGTGTTGGTCCTGCTTTGAGCAGGGGGTTGGACTAGATGACCTCCTGAGGTCCCTTCCAACCCTAATCTTCTATGATTCTATGATAATTCACACCAGCTGAGGAGTGTCCCCTTCCGCGTGATGCTACTACACTTCCATGTCCTCTCTGTAGCAAATGCAAGATCCTCTGGCCACAGCAACCCAAATCTATGTTGAAAGGTAACCTGCAAAGAGAGTTTGTACAAAACTGGAGATTTGCTACTTACTGATAGACAAGAAAAATGAGGCTTTTGGTTTGTTTGCATGCTTTTAAAAGATTCTTTTCCTGCTTGTCCTTTTAACCTTGGAAACTAGGGCTGGTTAGAAAATGAGAGGTTTTTTTTCCCCTCCACAGAACATTTCAATTCTTCATCAAAAAATCCAAAAGTTTTGGCCAAAAACAGAGGTCACTTGTTTGTTTGTTTGTTTTTAACAACAACAAAAAAGCTGCCATTTTCCATGGGAATCAGATACTTTCTCCAAAAATTTTCTTAACATTGAAAATCCATTTTCCATCAAAAAAACCCAAACAATTTTGACAGAAAATTTGTAACCAGCCTTATTAGAAACACTAAGAACATCAAGCCAAACTCTTCTTTGCTTTTGCTGGAAGACCTGTGGAGGGTGTTGCAGATGTATATTACTCCCATCCCTTAAATGAAAGGCTTGTGGCCCTGCAGTTTCAACAGAGACATCCTCTCTCAAGTGTTTGTTAAGGCACTGGAGTTTAAAGACTTGTTGATGCTGCCTGGAAAGCTTTGAGAAAAAGCATATATACACACACAATTATTAGTAATTCTTACTTAGCAAGTTCTAGCCATGTCGCTCAGAGTGATAGGTAACATTATCCCATTTTATAGATGGGGAAACTGAGGCACAGGGAGGTTAATTCAAGATCAAACAGTGAGCCAATGGCACTAGAAAAAGAACCCTGGAGTCCTGACTTCCCATCTCATACCCTATCCACTGAATTTGTTTTTCCCTCTGTGTGTGACGTTGCAATCGTCTGCACAGCTATCTGCTGAGACATCACTTTGGACCTCCTGCACAGAACAGATTGCAGGATTGGGGCCAAAAAGAGGATTCTGATCTCAAATGGGGAACAAGCGGCAGGAGCCGATCTTCCTTGGTGTAAGAGCCTTAGATGTTGACAGAAGATGGAGGATGGGAAAGAAAAGGAGGAATTTGGTAGCAATGGCATCTTTTCTGGAGTGCTGTAGGAGCTCTGAGTACATCTTTGAACCCCCCACCCCCCACGCTGCCTGGGTACTGCAGCGCCACCCCTCTGCATGGTCACACACACACACACACACACACACACAGAGTTATTAGCAACTCAGTGAAAGGAGCCTTTGAAGTGAGATTATATGATTTATATTATTTCCTCTTTCCCTTTTCTTCTTTCACGTGTTCGAGCATTCCCCTTCCCAGGTTAGAAATAAGTTGCAAACAGTAGGGACGTCTCCTCCGGTTTGCCTGTGGCCGATGTACTTTAGCATGGCAGCAGTTCCGTTGTGTGATGAATGCCGGAAAGACAGCAGCAGATGTATCAAACCAAAACAGCCGGGAGCTCATCTGCAATCGCGGGTCCATAATAAAGAAATGGTGTTCGGGCACTGGAGGGTTTCTCATTGGCTTCTACCGATGTCACCTTATGCAAACTTTGACAAGTAAATAAGCCCTGTTCCTTGAATTTATGGATCCCATTTCATTATAATGCCAGACACTTGGGTCTTGATCCTGAGCCCAATCCAGTGATGCCCTTAACTCTGAGCACGTAGAATCACAAAAATGTAGGACTGGAAGGGACCTTGAGAGGTCATCAAATCCAGCCCCCTGCCCTGAGGCAGGACCAAGTGAACATCGACCATCCCTGACCGGGGTTTGTCCAACTTGTTCTTAAAAACCTCCAAGGGCAAAGATTCACAATCTCCCTAGGTAATCTGTTCCAGTGCTTAACTAGCCTTATAGTTAGAAAAGGTTTCCTAATATTTAACCAAAATCTCCCTTGCTGCAGATTAAGCCCATTACGCCTTGTCCTACCTTCAATGGGCATGGAGAACAGTGGATCACTGTTCCCTTTATAGCAACCTTTAACCTGTTATCAGATTCCCCTTCAGTCTTCTTTTCTCAAGAATAAACATGCCCAGTTTTTTTAAGCTTTCCCCACAGGTCAGATTTTCTAAACCTTTTACCTGTTTTATTACTCTCCTCTAGACTCTCTTCAGTTTGTCCACATCCTTCTTAAAGTGTGGCACCCAACACTAGATACAGTCCTCCAGCTGAGGCCTCGTCAGAGCTGGGTAGAGGGGTATCTCCTGTGTCTCTCTCTGCAGGAGTTTTCTACGGGATCGCTCCAAAAGAGCTCCAGCAAGGCTGTTATTCACTATTAAATTCCATAGACTTGTAGGATAAATCTTGTAGTACTCTATACAGTGTGTTTAGACCCCTATTATTGGTTTCAACACCCTATAGGTACTTTTGAGAATTCCAGCCTCCCTCCTCATTCATTTATATTGGACTTTTCCATACTAGTGATCCCTTTAAGTTAGTGGTGCCGTACGATGCATGCTGGGACTCTCCAACCGCAGTACTTTGCAATATGATGCTCACACCCCCAGCCCATGAGAGACTGCCATGGGCCACATGTCAGAGTGGAGGATGAAGGGTCTTGCCGAAGGGAAGTTTGACTGCTAGTTTTCAGGGCAACTGTCAGCTTCCCCTTCTAAGCTAGATTCACTGTTATTACAAGGATGTGCTACATTTTCCAGAGCCTTTCATAGAATCATAGAATATCAGGGTTGGAAGGAACCTCAGGAGGTCATCTAGTCCAACCCCCTGCTCAAAGCAGGACCAATCCCCAACTAAATCATCCCAGCCAGGGCTTTGTCAAGCCAGGCCTTAAAAACCTCTAAGGAAGGAAATTTCACCACCTCCCTAGGGAACCCATTCCAGTGCTTCACCACCCTCCTAGTGAAAAAAAGTGTTTCCTAATATCCAATCTAAACCTCCCCCACTGCAACTTGAGGCCATTACTCCTTGTTCTGTCATCTGCCACCACTGACAACAGCCGAGCTCCTTCCTCTTTGGAACCCCCTTTCAGGTAGTTGAAGGCTGCTATCAAATCCCCCCTCATTCTTCTCTTCTGCAGACTAAACAAGCCCAGTTCCCTCAGCCTCTCCTCGTAAGTCATGTGCCCCAGCCCCCTGATCATTTCTGTTGCCCTCTGCTGGACTCTTTCCAATTTGTCCACATCCCTTCTGTAGTGGGGGGACCAAAACTGGACGCAATACTCCAGGTGTAGCCTCAGCAGTGGCTTAAATTAGGTTGGAGTGTGGGCTTCCAATTATCACCCGGCACCAGCTTAGCTGCGATAACAGGAACTGGGCAAGTGCAGGGGGACTGTGGACCGTTGATTTACAAACGGAACTCTGCGCCATTTGCTAGAGAGGAAATTGTGATCCATTGGGCATGCTGGCCAATATCTTTCCACCATGTGTCAGCCTGTGGTCTACCCTCCCCAGACTGACTTACTTGTCCCTAACCTCCCACCCCCGCCTAGTCCCAGATATTCTTTCAGAGCCCAGAGGGATCTTGAAACACGGATTTGTTGGCTGTAACAATCTATATGAGTGAAGAGCACATCACAGCTGCTGATCGAGTACATGAGCAATGAGGCAGGCGCCTGTGATAAATGGCCACATTATTGTTGCAATCTGGAAAAAGACAGTCACTGAGCTCATTCCTTCTAGTCACGCACAGAAAATGAGAACAACAAAAGGAGAACGAAAATCCCAGCAGCCAGCCCCCAGAGGGAAAAAGAGGGCAGGGTGTATCGAACACAATGCTGTGCGGTAACACTCTTGCAAATACTTGACTTTCCCTCTCTCTCTTTTTCTCTCGCCTAAAATATTTCATCTGACGGGCTGCGAATCTCACAGGGCTTTGAATTCCAGTGTAATTATAACCTCGGCAGCGAGACCTGCTGGTTAGATCAAATGGTTCCCTTCAGCAATGACTTCCCCTGAAAGGAATACAAAGAGCAACTTAACATTTGTGGCTTATGAGCCGGATGAAAAACAATTGGAAACATTGCCCTTCTCAAGAGATGTGAACGGAGGGACCCATCTGCTCTGTGGTCGTTAAAGGTCTCATGGTGGAAAAGAAGATGCGCTAATTACAGACTCCTGTATTAAAGAGCCTCCGGATCTAATGAGGCTGATTAAAAAAAAAAAAAAACCAAAGGTCCATAAATGAAGAGATTATCCCATAAGTATCCACCGGAGTGAACCTTGCTAAATTAATAGCGCTCTTCAACAGTCCCTTCCGTCCGTTCACGTTCTCTGGCATGGAGGAATGGTAACACCTGTTACTCAATGACAGTGTCTTGACACCATACAAACGAAAAGCTTTTTCAGGCCAGGAAAACATGTGACCCACGGTAGGATTAAGTATCATTCAGAAGCCAGAAGTTCAGCATCTCCTTTAAAGGCTTCAAAAACAATATTAGAAAGGGGGTGAGGGACTCGAAAATGACCTCTTGAAATAGCAATGCCAGAAGTGAGGGCTGTCGCCATGTGCTGAAGGGGAGAGATGCCTCCTGGGATTGACATCTCCATCCACATAGCTAGGAATTGCCTTGGTACAGCTGGGCCTTGTGCGAGGGTCTGGAGGCGGCGGATGAGAACTGGCTGAGTGTTGCAGGGAGCGGGGTGGATGAGACCCCATCGGGAAGGTGAATCCAATCTTCATTTTGGATGATGAAGAAGGTGCCAGAGAGGAAGGATGGGCCAGTGGTTAGGGCACTTGTTACTACTTCACCCAGTATTTTCCCAGGGGCTTACCCTGTGGGGGCAGTGTGGGATGATTACACAGAGTCGAGTGCCTTCTTTCAAACCTGTATTGAACAGTGGCCAAACAGTCATTTCCCTGACTACAAACTAGCTAGTGGTAATAGCCAACGCACTTCTGGCCCTATGACGATGAGGGCTTAAATGGATTCACTGTCCAGCTCGTCTTTCCTCAGGTTGGTCGTTCTTCCTCCACCTCGCTCAGTTTCCCCTTAACTACATCTGTCTTTCCTATGACCCTTGCAGCCAGAGATTTCAATCTGCTACATTCAACCTTCAACAGTCAACTATTAGAGCAACTGCTAAAACATTGTTAACCCTCACCTAACCCCTTGGGGGTGGAGGGGGGAGGAAAGAAAACCTAATTAAGAACAGTCAATTCTGCAATTCATGTGGCAAAGCAAGTCAGATACACTCAAAGAGTTAACACAGCTGGTCAAGTAGCAAGATCAGGTCACACTGTCGGTGTTCTGAAGGCAGGGGCACAAGAGAATTCTCTCTGCTCCTTCTACAGCCTTAACCTGGGATTTAGGAACCCTGGGTGCAAACCCCTGAGCTGCTGCAAACTCATGGTGGGATCTTGAGCAAATCACTTAGCTGCTCTGGGCCGTGGTTCCCATCTTTAAAATGGGGATAACAGCACTGTCCTACTTCGCACGGGGTGCTAGGAAGACAAATCAGTTACAGACTAGTCTCTGAGCGGCGTAAGTACCCCAGAAATGGAGATCTAAGATAGATAAAAATACTCTGCCGTATTTTTTCATATTCAGAGTTCAGGAGCAGCGACTCTGAAGTGGTGGTTTTGCCAGAGAAATGCAGAGAGCTGGTTCTCACCTGGGGCTGCCTCTTTCTCCTGGCCCTAGTATCACAGACCTGCCAGGCTGGAAGGGAGCTCGAGAGCTCAGCTAGTCCCCTGAGCTGATGCAGGACCAAGTAAACCTAGCCCATCCCTGACAGGTGTTCATCCAACCTGTTCTTAAAAACCTCCAATGACGGGGATTTCACGACATCTCTTGGAAGCCTGTTCCAGAGCTTAACTACCCTAATAATTACAAAGTTTTCCTACTATCGAAATAAAGTCTCCCTAGCTACAAATTAAGCCCATTAATTCTTGTCTTTCCTTCAGTAGACATGGAGAACTGAGTTCTATTAAATTGTACTGGAAGCAATAGAAATACATTAAATGTTTTCCCAGCATTATTGTGCCAAGCAAGCAATTGCTGTATTTGCCACAACGATGTTATGGGATCAGGACCAGGAGAGGAAGTATGCATAATTTGGATTCTATTGTCACCTCTCTGTAGAGCCTTGAGCAAGTCACTTCATCTCCCCCTGCCTCAGTTTCTCCAATCTACAGATTGGGTTAGAGAAAATGTTTGCTAAGATTTACGAGCCTTTAAGGAAGCCCTGGAGAACCTGTGGGGTTCTGAATGCCCTGAAATTAAAGCTGGTTAGAACACAGAAGTTATTTCCCATGAAAGTTTTCAGAGGAAACAAACAAAAATCACAGAAAAGTTCAAGTTCCCTTTTTTTCACTAGAAAACATGAATGCTGTGTTTGTTTTCGGTAACACTTTTCTGTTTCCAGGACCTCCCAGATCTTGCACGCACATACACATATAGAGAGAAACAGTGTGTGTGCATTTCAGGCCACAAAGGCAACCGGACAAATTGGCAAAGTTCATCATTCCAAATCTGTTACTCTTCCCTGGATCCTTGCCATGGGATATGGGGAACTGCCACCTGCTGTAGGAAGGGAGGGATAGAGGGAATCGGGCACAGACACTTAACCAAAAATACACGATCCTTTACTCCTCGCTGCAATATCTGTGGGAGTGATCAGATGAGTTGTTAGCAAGTACCGGATTTGATTACCCTCAGCAGACTGTGGAGAGGCAACAAACTGTGTGGGAATTGGCCCACGGGGGCACTAGGAGTCTATTAGCAATGTGCCGGGTCTGTTGTTTGTGCCTGTCCCTTAGCATATGGTTTGAAAGCAGGCACGAGGGAATTGCAGGCAAGCTGGAGCCAGCAGGGAGCTCTGGCTTTGGCATGTGCTAGACGTGATATGTTCCCACTGGGTCCAATGAATTGCGCAGGGATAAAAACCCACTGCAGCAAGAGCTCAGCCACTGGGCTACCACGCCATGTTAGAAACAGGGGACACTGGTCACACCAGATGCATCTCTTTTCCTAGAGGTCATCAAACCCCACAAATGAGAGCTCTGTAGCCAACACCTCTGGCTGGGTCGGGTGGTTTCACGGACCCATTTCAGCAGCTGGTTCTTTACTAATTGTAACCCCCCAAATGCATTAATCTCACTCAACTGGCTCTGTTGGCTGAGGCTTTACAAGGAGCATGAGATGCCCATCTGTGGGTGTCCAACTTCTTTAGGACTCTTGGAGGACCCCCCGGCCCTTTGTGTTTTATCTGGATCCAACCATCTGGCTTTCATTCCAGCCCCTCAATCTCATAAGAACGGCCATCCTGGGTAAGACCAATGGTCCATCTAGCCCAGTGTCCTGTCTTCTGACAGTGGCCAATGCCAGGTGCTTCAGAGGGAATGAACAGAACAAGGTAACTATTGAGTGATCCATCCCTTGTCATCCCGTCCCACCATCTGGCAGTCAGAGGCTTGGGAACACGCAGAGCATGAGGTTGCCTCCCTGACCATCTTGGCTAGTAGCCACTGATGGACCAATTCTCCATGAACTTATCTAATATTTTTTAAACCAGTTACAACAAAGGAAACAAAGGAAAGCATCTCTTGCATCCATTGATATTCTTTGGGTAAGTGCGCATTGCAAGCAGAGGAGTGACTACGGATGGTGGAGACGTATCTGAGCTAGCGGGTACCAATGAAACCCTAGCAGCATGGCTGCCATGCAGGATAGCCACCCCAAGTCATTACCCAGGGTCCCATGTGGGCTTATATAGCCCACGCTTTCATGGCATGTCGACATGAGCTGCAGCCACACCCAGTGATTACAGGTTTGTTTCAGTGATCTTGCCAGAGTATCTCCTATGTGCGTGAAGTATGTGCCCAAATTCTCTGTTTATCCCACATTCTCTTCTATATTTTGAACCTCCCACCAGAGGAGGTGTTTCTATCTCTCCCAACAATAGAGACCCAACAGCACATGTCCATGGTGAACATTACAGCAATTGGGATGATTTAGTTGGGAACTGGTCCTGCTTTGAGCAGGGGGTTGGACTAGATGACCTCCTGAGGTCCCTTCCAACCCTGATCGTCTATGATTCTATGAATTAATTCATTTCACAGAAATTCAAAGACACTTTTATTGTGTTCCTGACATCCCATGACCCGTGTCTGTTTCATCTCCTGGAGCACAGCCTGGGTCCCAGCTCCGGGACAGTTTTCTTTACCCTCTCCTCTGTAGCCTGATTGCCTGGACTTCAGCATGACTAGTGAGCACCATCACAGCTGCCAAATGAAGAGGCTAAAAGCAGCCAAGGCCATTCTGATTGTTGTTCCCTATATGTTTCCTACTGCACAATGGGGATTTGGCTTAGTGCCTGTTATTTACACTTTGGGGAGAGTTAATGCTTTCTTAGAAGAATAAAAAAAAAAAAGACAGGGAAAGTGGCCAAACAGATGCCATTAAAGGGAAGGACAAAGAATCTACTTCCCAACCCCCCGCATCCCACAACTGATCATGGTCTCTCTCCAAAGCTAGGATCTGAGCCAAAGCTGATTGAAGTCAGTGGAAAGATTCCCATCCATGTCAAATGGTGTGTCGGTCAGGCGCTTTAGCCTTAGGTGCTGGCTGTCTTGGGAAGAGGACGAGGGAACAAAGCCCATGTGACAGATGTTAGGTCATGTCTACACTGGGAAATTGATTGGCATAGTTACTGTGGAATAAGCTATTCGGGAATAGCTCCCCCGTGTGGACACTGTGAGCTAAATCCACAACGGGTCTTAGGCGTTCCCGTGCTCAGTGGTGCACCAGCTAACGTTTAGACACCCTGCCACCTAATGCACCCTGGACAATGCATGGGCTGGGGGAGAGAGAGGTGCTGAAGAATGGGATTCTTAGGAGAAATCAGCGTGCTGAGCAGGGAGCCGCCTATGCTAGCCAGGAGGCAATGCCAAGGAACGGCCAGGGCCCAAGCCCTGCCCATCAAAGGCAGTTCGGTGCCCAGTTGTGAGCTGGGAGGAGGTGCCTACCTCTGCTTGGGATTCCCAGCCATGAACACTTTCCTGACGTTACATGCCTAAGCCAGGTGAGTTGTTCCTCACAAAGAAGCAGCGAGAGAGAGATCCCGCCCAGTTCTAGCCGGTGACCCAGCGGTTAGGGCACTCTCCTGATAGGTGAGAAAGTGGGGTCTCCCACGTCCCAGGGAAGGGCCCTACCCACCAGGCTCTACAGCCATTTTCACTCTGCCTCTGGCCCAATGAATATTTGCTTATTTATACAAAGTGGAACAGCATCACGGGAGATGGGCCCAACCCCACCTGTGACCAGTCAGCTGCCCCCCTAGCTGTCGGGCTAGGGGTCAGGTGATAGCTGGAAAACACCTGGGCTTGGCTCCACGAGAGAAATTCGGATCCTCAAAGGTAATATGGTGCCTAACTCCCATGGGAATTAGGCACTTAATCTCCAGATCCTCGTATATATTTAGGTGCTTAACTCCCCGAGAGGAATGGGGTGTGGGCCACACTCCTCTCCTCAGCATCTCCCATTGTCTAGCTTAGGCAGCTCCCCGCCTAGCATGCTGGGTTTGGTGGATCCCCTTCTTAGGTGCTGCCAGTCTCAGCGTTGCAACACCTATGTACCTTGTGGTTGGGGCTGGGACCTTGGTCTTTCTAAAGGCCAGCAAGAGCTTAGCTGGGCTACAGAACCGCAGGAAACAGACAGGGCTCCTGCAGGAGTTCTTGGTCCGGGGGAAGAACTTAGCTACTTGGTGACTTCCAGGCAGGTGAGCTGGGGAACAAAAACTTCAATCACACCCACGATTGCAGTGTCAACACACCCTGGGACCTGTAGCCCTGGCAGGGGGCAGAGGAATTCTTTAATTTTGTTATTTTGCCTATGTTTCTGGTTAACTACTAAACTATGCCATGAGGCAGACTCTGGCGTTGGGTTGATCCTTCCGGCTTAGAGGGCCATCAAGCCTTGGGCCTTTGCAGTGTAGAAGTGAAGCTGGATAGAGTCCTCTTCATTTTGGGGAGGGAAGTGACACCATTGCGTTGGGTTGTTTTAGCCTTCAGGTAAAAACAAACGAGGACTTTATTCTGATGATCTACAGTGAGCCCTATTATCCTGCCATAATGGAGCTGTGAGTTTAATTGCATCTGGCAGACCTGCCGCGCATAACTGTGTCCCAAACTCCCATTACGTTTTTCAATTTACATGTATTACCTTTCCCTGGGAAAGTTCTCTGCCCTTCTGCCCGCTGAATTAAATGGCTATTATGAAAACCGTACAGGCCATTTGAGTGACTTGGACATCTGATTTTCAACAGGGAGGCAATTAGCTTGTAATATGTCTTAAATCCAAGTCCTTGTGCTCTAAAAGAATCCAGAAAACACAGTTTGCAAGAGGCCCCAAGTCACGTAGTAGGATAAAAGTTTATGCATCTGCTTCTCCTTTCGCTCAGCCAGCATTAACGAGGAACAAGGGGGTTACATCTATGTAAGGGAGATGGGAATCAGACCCTGGTGCCTTAATGGTGGATAACTTATGTATATTTGCCAGTCAAGAAGCACCATTAAAAATCAACACAAGTTGATCGGTTATATTGTCTCATGCAAACTCCATCCACAATACACTGGAGCTAATGGCGTGAGTGAGTTAAAAAATTGAAACAGAGGGAAAGAGACATTAAAAGACACAACCAAAGGTAGAGGAGACCGTTTTAGATTGGATTTGAAAGGAGATGAAAACCCAATCGGTGTAATTTGTGTCTATTAAGGCATCTCCAATGTGCTCATAGCCAACATACGAAGGCACCACTAACACGGATGTTGCAGCAGTCAGGACTCCAGACACTGTGTATACTTGCAAAAAGACACATGGCATGCCCTTAAGAAGCTACAGTCTAATGATATTATTTACCAGGGAAATCTCAAACTCTGTAACCTTAGGCACTTGCAACCTGTAGCACCCAGCCATTCACGCCTCACCTCCACTAATAGCCTCACATGGCAACATTCTGCTTGAATAGACTTGGTCTCCTTTGGAAACATCTACACAAGGAGTACTTCCCTGTGTCCCATATGTGATAGGGGAAGCTATTCCCATATTTTTAATTACTACGGCCATCTGCTCCATTCATCACCTGCGGTTGTTACAATCTTCGCAGCCACTAAATGCAATGGCACGTCTGGGACATGAGCAACAAAGATCCTGTTTTCATGCAAATATGGCTGGTAATAACAACAACTGGGAGGAAGAAAAACACAGGGAGCAGCAGAATATCCCCTAGTGTAACATTGTCCAACACTCCCTGCAAAACTTCAGCTGGTTTTTAATGTTTGTTCATTTTCCTTTAAGATAATAATTCGCCGTTAGGGATGCGTCTTGTACAGTGCTGAGCATATCCAAAGCTAATGGAGTGGGAGGAGGTGAACACTCTGTAGATCTCAGGGCTTACAGAAGAGGGTTGGTGTATCATTACCCCACATTATACAAGGCACGGAGGAGTGACTCAACCTAGCAAAATGAGCCAGTGGCAGGGATGAAACCAGTTCCATTCTCGTGTCCAATCCATTGGATGTGTTTCATGTCCTGTCTGCTGGGAAATAACAGGAGAGGCCTCCGTGTTTCTAAAACGACAATGGCTCTTCATTAATAGACCTATTTGCAGAGGTGTTGCAACTGCAGCTGGCATTCCAGCCATGTGCACACAGACTGACTGCCCAGTGCTCTGCCAAACTCTCCCCACCGGCAACCCGTGCTCCCTCCATCCAAGTTCTAGCCAGGTTGCTACAGACGGGACCTCACTGATCCCCCTGTTTTGGTTTTGGGCTCGTTTCATTCCACAGTGGAACATGAACAAATTACAAAAGCTATGTAGCTATTTAATCAAATCTACCCTGAAGCATTTGTAGCAGTCGGCCCTGAACTAACCTCTCCCCATGAGTCCGCAGCACTACAGAGCATGTAACTTTAGCAGTACAGGCCCAGTTTCTACACAACACAGGAGGAAATTGCCGGCCAGTTGGAGTGGATACCTTCTAACCATGTTTTTACCTCCTCAATTCTGAGTTGCCTCAGGGGATGATGTGACTGTGCATTTTGCTTTAAGTTACAGCAGCCTATGGGCCTCTCCGCACTACCTCGCCTCCATCCTCTGCCATATCTCTATGCCAGGGCTGAGTAGCAAGGTGCTCTCCTGAGCTCTGAGAATTCTCTGGAGGAGTGTAAAGGGGCCCTCGCAGGAGTCGGGCCCACCATCTTTTGCGGGAGATGTCAACCCAAAGTCCTGACTGCTGGTGGGCATTAAAATCTGAAGGTCTCTTTTTACAAAGACAGGGGCTGTGAATCTGGAGGTTCTGGCCAAATTTCAACTGGGGAGGTTGTATTCTTCCTAGTACCTGCACTGGGCACTCAGAGAAAATCCAGCAGGGTTTAGATGCAACTCCTAGCAGCAGGCAGCATGGCCAAGTGGCTGGAGACTGGGAGTGAGAATGGGGGTACTCATTTAGGAAGTCCTTGCTGCAACTGCTAATTATACAAAGTGGAACTGGACAGACTGACAGCTCCACACAGTCCATTCTGGTAGCCCAGTGCTAGGACATTCCTTTGCCTTAAGGGTGACCCAAGTTCAAATCTCTTTTCCACATCAGGCAGAGGGGAGAATTGTGCCTCGAGTGAGTCCCGTAATCACTGCGCTAAGGGCTATAGGGGAGCTTCCTCAGGGTTTTGTGATTCAAGTCCTCCTTTCTTTTTGCCCAAACACCCAAAACCGAAATGAAACATTTCTAGTCAGGTCAAACCAAATGTTTCATTTCGGCCCAACTCAGCAATGTTTAAACTTTTTTATTCAAAAATTTCGAAAAGTTTCCTTTTTGGTTTAATCCAAAGCAAAACCGTTTTTCGCCCCAGAATTCCCAATGAACTACACAATCGTTATTCACCCACTTGCAGTTTTATTACTGGCCCCATATGTAAAATGGGAGATCCCCCTACATCCAACAGCACCTCCATACACATACATCCATACACAACTGTTTCAATACCAGGGCCGGCTCTAGCTTTCGTGCCAAAGCAAAAAAAAAAAAAAAAAAAACCACAGTGGAGGGCGGTCAAGGCAGCTTGCAGGGGGGTGAAGGGCAGCACCCACCCGCTCCCTCTGGCCTTGGGGTGCCTCTCCCGGCCGGGCAGGCAGAGCCCCCGGGGGCTGCAGGAGCTGGTGGTTCAGCCACTCCTTTAAAGGCGGCTCGGCTGGGCCGGGCTCAGAGCAGCGCGGGAGGCGGAGGCCGGTGCAGGCGGTGGGGAGTGGCGCGTCCCAGGGAGCCCGGCGGCATGGTGGGCGGCAGGAATCGCTAGTTCGTTCCCCTGCAGGGCTGGGCTGGCCACCCCAAAATTGGCTATAATGCCGCCCCTTACAATGTGCCACCCCAGGCACATGCTTTCTCGTCTGGTGCCTGGAGCTGGCCCTGTTCAGTACACCCACAATTCTGCTGGCAGCGTCAGCTAGCTAAGACATGGGCTATGGGCTGCAAGCGCAGTTCCCACTTTTCACCTCAGGTGGCGCAATTCCTCTTCGGTCAAGTTTGGGATGAAAAAGGGCTGCAGTTATGAAAGATGAACAGGTGACATTGTGACAGCTACATACCATAAATCCCTGGACTCACTAGCACACTCATTCTGGGCCTCATACAGAAAAGGGGGAATTAATTTAACAGGTTAGAGCAAGGGCATATGCAGCACTACAAATTTAGTAGGTCTAGTGTGCAATGAAGCAAGGTAAACCTAGGAGAGAAATGGGCCCAGAGATTAGCAGGTTTTTAGGTCTGGGTTTAAGTCAATAGCAGACCTGGTGGAAAATTTTCCGATGGAACATTTTTTTGTTGGAAAATGCTGTTCCGTTGAAGTCCAAAATTTCTGCAGGAATGTGTCAATTTGAATGGAAAAAAGGGAAGGGAAGGGGGAAAAAATCGAAACAGCAGCGTTTCGATAATGTCCCATTTCGACCTTTTTCAAAATGGAAAGTTTCAATTTTTTTTTAATTTCAAAATAACTTTGTTTCGAAATATAGTCTATATTATAATTTTAAAAATAATTTTAAAAAGTCAAAATTGAAACAAAATATTGAGGGAGAGCTCAGTGGTTTGAGCATTGGCCTGCTAAACCCAGGGTTGTGAGTTCAATCCTTAAGGGGGCCACTTAGGGATCTGGAGTAAAAATCTGTCTGGGGATTGGCCCTGCTTTGAGCAAGGGGTTAGACTAGATGACCTCCTGAGGTCCCTTCCAACCCTGACATTCTATGATATGTTTATTTTGCTGGAAATTTGACATTTCATTCCAATTTGGAACAATTAAAAAAAATTGCAAAATTTCCCATGACACAGAAATGTCAGTCCCCATAATGCTCTAGTCAATAGACCCAAGCTACACATCATGGTAACCTACTAATGTGCATTCACTGAAAGCCCTTGCTAAGCATCCCTCGGCTTGCTCTCCACTAGCACAGCCATGTCACAGTGTACTGTAGGCAGCAGGGATCTCTGGCCTGTCAGGGGCAGTAAATGAGCCAGTGCTCTGCCTATTGTAATCTGACTGGTTTATAATTACACTGCAAATCAGAGTCTGTTCATTCCAATCAATTTAAAATTGCAAATACCATTAAAGAGAGAGAGAGAGAAAGAAACTTAATTAGGAATTTGAACAGGAGATTCTCTTTGAACAATGAGTATGGATGCTGCCAGGGTCACAGCTTCATTTCCATCAGACACAGGGATAAGCCAAGAAGCTCCACTGAGGGGCTATTTATTTTCAAAATAATTTCAGAGCATTTTGCAGTTAATTTATTACTGGTGCAAGGGTTCGGTTGATAGTGCTGGGACTGGTTGTGTTGGGAGCTTCTCTTCTCCCTGTGTCATGACTCGAAGACAAAGGGACAGTCAATGAAATTTAGAGGTGGTAAATTCCAAACTGGTAGGAGGAAATACTTTTCCACACAACACATAGACAGTCTGCGGAACTCACTGCCACAGGACGTTGTTGACAATGAGAATTTTGCAAGACTCAGAGAGGAACTGGATGTTTATTACAAAGGAGCAGGAGTAAATGGGAGCTTTCTCCAACTCTAGATTTATCCAATTTCTGCAGCTCTGGTTTTGTGCTGTAGCTGTCTGGAAATATTCCCCATTTCACTATATGTTCTCTCATCATGCCTGACTCAGAGTAATATTAATGAGGAGAGAATAGGGTCTAATCTCAGCACTGCAGGTAGAGTTGCCAACTCTGACTGAAGCTATTCCGGGAGATTTCCCTCCTCACCCCCCAGCATGACGTCATGTAATTTTCTTAAAATATCCTATTAAAATCTCCTGGATTGCTTTCAATAGTCGCTGGGGGATTGATGCCGGTTCTCCAGGTGCAGAATTTCCTGGGCTCACTCTTTTAAACACAGATGAAAGGTCCCTGATTTTCAACCCCTGCGAGTGAAAGCTTCTCCCACAGCACAGGGGCAGTATGGTCAGTGATAATGCAGATTACATGCCATACCGACCTCCCTTTGAGCCTCCCTCCTTGGCCGGGGAACCAGCAGCAGCATTGAGAGGAGAGTTCAAGGCCTGATTTTCAAAGGGACTTAGGCCTTGGGCACCTAACCTGCTTAGGAGCTTTTGAAAATCTCACTTGACACCTCTCTGCATCTTTAGGCACCTAAACAATCTGGTCCTCAGTCCCTATGTGGCCCATTCAGTCTTCGGGCTCTGCTCAAGCTGCCAATACAAGGCCCAGCTGGCTTTGACATAGGCCTCTGTCTTCCGGAGAGCCATCCGATAATTATGCTTCTCCTTGCCGCCACCATTCATCATGGGACTGGCTCTCTATCACCTAGAAACGAAAGTCTCCATGGATACCTAGCAGGAAGATACCTATTCATTCCCTACATGCCATGTCTTCTGTTCCCATCCCCTAAGACATCCAGTCCATCAGAACTTCCCTATTTAGCCGTTCGACCCAAGATTCCTGCCTCAGGCCTGGCTGTCTCAGGTAATAAAGGTGAGCACCGGGAGAGACTGAGGTGACAGAGCTCTTGTTTTCTCCCCTTCCCCTCAAACCCTCCCTGCTACCTCCTTTCTCAGTCACTGTGGCAACACTACCATCCTGCCTGTCATTCAGACCTGTAACCTGGGCGTCATCTTTGACTCCAACCTCTCTCTACGTCCTCACTTCCAGGCGAGGTCTCATTCTCGCAGATTCTTTCTGCCTAACTTATGAGATATGGATTTTCCTACCCATCCACCCAGGCTTTCGGCCGCTCACGTCTTGATGACCGCTATGCCCTCTTCTCTGGCCTGGACCCAGGCACTCTCGCTCCGCTCATATCCATTCAGCATGTTTCCGAAAAGATCATTCTCCTAGCCTGTCGCTTTGCCCACGTCACCCCTCTCTTGCATCCTGGCCCTGGCTCCCCCTTGTCTATCGCATCAAACGGGAGTTGCTTAGCTTCGCTTTCAGCTTATCCCCACCTGACCTATCATCTCTCGTTCACAACCAAGATGTTGACTCCCACCTCTGACCAGCCCATGATGCCAACTTGCCCAGATGTCCCATTTTCAAACAAGCACCTTTGTGCCTTCTCCTGTGCTGACCCTCACGGTTGGACAGAGCTCCCTGCAAAACATCCACACACCCAACTCTCCTTTGACATCAGGTTCTGGCCAATATCATCCCATTGTCCGATGAGCTTCCTGTAACCACCCGCGGTTTCTCGTCTTACCTTGTAAGCTCCTTGGGATAGGGTGCATCATTTTGTTCTGTGTTTGCACCGCTCCGAGGACAATGGGGACCTGATCCCTGGCTGGGGCTCTTAGGTGCTAGGTAAATACAAACAAATAACAACAACAACAAGAGCAAACATACAAGTTGCTTTTATCTGGCTTGCTGGATTCTCATCTTCCCTCTGCTCTGGAGGCAGTTCTTTCCGAGCATAGATTCTGTGCAGCATGCCAGTTCTACACGGACTTGGGTATTGATCGGAAGTCTCTCTTCTTATCTATTGAATTTCTCTCCAGGCAAAACAAGTGAGCTAGGTTCTGCATCCGAACGCTGCAGCCCAGCTGTGAGCATTATGTATCCAAGACTTTTCTGTACCATTTTGTTGAAAGAAATCGAAACGATGAATCTTTTATGCTTTTAAAGTAAAATGTGCTGGCTCTGATCTGTGTTTCTGTCCTGTGCTTTTAATTCTTGTTGCTGAAACGTGGGAATCAAACAGAACACTCCTTCCCACAGTACTCCCCACAATGGCCATCAGCCCTGCAATGAGGACTCTATCCCTCCAGTGTCTAGCCAATCCTTATGCTCTCTACTGAAGTTGCCTTCGAGGGGAACCTGTACATGCTAATTATCCTTAACAACCCTCAGAGGGGGCAAAGGCTCAGAATTGAGGAGCATCCAGAAACTCAGATGCAGATTGTCCAGGCCTCACAAAAATGTATTTCATGGTGCTGCATGGACATAGCTTTCATAGACGCATAGACTTTAAGGTCAGAAGGGACCATTATGATGGTCTAGTCTGATCTCCTGCACAACGCAGGCCTCAGAATCTCACCCACCCACTCCTGTAACAAATTCCTAACCTATGTCTGAGCTATTGAAGTCCTCAAATCGTGGTTTAAAGACTTCAAGGTGTAGAGAATCCTCCAGCAAGTGACCCGTGCCCCACACTGCAGAGGAAGGCGAAAACCCCCCAGGGCCTCTGCCAATCTGCCCTGGAGGAAAATTCCTTCCCGACCCCAAATATGGCGATCAGCTAAACCCTGAGCATGTGGGCAAGACTCAGCCAGCACCCAGGAAAGAATTCTCTGTAGTAACTCAGGTCCCACCCCATCTAACATCCCATCACAGACCATTGGGCATATTTACCTCTAATAGTCAAAGATCAATTAATTGCCAAAATTAGGCTATTCCACCATACCATCCCCTTCATAAACTTATCAAGCTTAGCCTTGCCTCCCTGAAGCAATGAGTATAGGAATCCGCAAACCCCCGGAGGCACTGTGCAATTTTTCTCCTTCTTGCCCCAAACATGAGTTTCTAATCTGCAGCTAAACAGGATTGGGCAGGATTCATGTACTAATAACCAACATAGTTCATTCTGTTGGCCAGTGCGTGTGTCAGGGGGAGGGGAGAAGTCACTGTTTTGGAATGTAGGCCTTTTCTTGGCATTTCAGGTGAATGTATTAGGTATGTATCTGCCCCCCATCACCACAGTATGCGTGCATCTTACCGTCTTTTTTATCCTAGGTGTATTTATCCTCACCGTACCCTTGTGAGGCAAAACAGTGCTATCATCCCTGTGTTACAGATGGGCAACCAAGGCCCAGATTTTAAAAGGTATTTAGGCATTGCTGCTGTCAGCCTAACTGATTTAGGAGCCTAAATCTCATTTTCAAAAGGGGATTTAGGCATGGGGAGCATTCATCCTATTCATAGAATATCAGGGTTGGAAGGGACCTCAGGAGGTATCTAGTTCAACTCCCTGCTCAAAACAGGACCAATCCCCAGACAGATTTTTACCCCAGTTCCCTAAATGACCCCCTCAAAGATCGAACTCACAACCCTGGGTTTAGCAGGCCAATGCTCAAATCACGAGCTGTCCCTCCCCCTATTGAATGTCACTCCTCAACACCTTTAGAAATCTGGCCCTATGGGACTTGCCCAGTCACACAGTAAGCTTGTGGCAGAGAACAGAGCTGAACTGAAGAGGGAGAGGTAGTGTGGTCTCGTGGAGTCAGGAAACCCATGCTCGGTTCTGCTACTGATGCTCTGGGAGAGTCACATCTCCTCCCATGCCTTGTCTGGTTTTGGCCTGTGCCATGCAGGAGGTCAGACTAGACACTAGAGGATCATATGAAAAACCCCAGACTTGGACCCTAACCACTGGACCATTCAAAGTTACCACAGCTGTACAATCTTGATGCTAGTGGCTTATTGAAGTGTCATGAAACAAACATAAAAGCTCTGTAACCGCTGTTAGTTCTGGCTAACAAAAGGAATCTTGACAGCATCCGGTGGGACCACAACAGACAATAAACCTCAGAGTAGATCAAGTCTCTCATCCAGAGCAGCACAGAACTTGGACAACAATCAATTATTTCAAAATAACTAATACAGACTTTGCCTTGCCATGTGGCTTTGTTTCTGTTTGACATTATACAAGTATAACGCCAACTTTGCTGTAGTACGTTGTAAAAAAGTCAAAATTATGTCTCTTTTTAAGTTAAATTTGAGGTGTATCCCAAAGAATCAACTCCCTGGGAACCATGAAAGGTCATCAGGTGATGGGGTGGAGTGGGAATATAAGGAGCAAGGGGTATTTTTTAATATAGGTTTTTGAGGTGAGAAAGTACTTCACGGAAGGGATTTTACACGCGTCATTGACTGAGATGGAACGTTTTTGAGGAAGCTCCATAGAATCATAGAAGATTAGGGTTGGAAGAGACCTCAGGAGGTCATCTAGTCCAACCCCCTGCTCAAAGCAGGACCAACCCCAACTAAATCATCCCAGCCAGGGCTTTGTCAAACCAGGCCTTAAAAACCTCTAAGGATAGAGATTCCACCACCTCCCTTGGTAACCCATTCCAGAGCTTCACTACCCTCCTAGTGAAATACTTTTTCCTAATATCCAACCTAGACCTCCCCCACTGCAACTTGAGACCATTGCTCCTTGTTCTGCCATCTGGCACCACTGAGAACAGCCGAGCTCCATCCTCTTTGGAACCCCCTTTCGGGTAGTTGAAAGCAGCTATCAAATCCTCCCTCACTCTTCTCTTCTGCAGACTAAATAACCCCAGTTCCCTCAGCCTCTCCTCGTAAGTCATGTGCCCCAGCCTCCTGATCATTTTCGTTGCCCTCCGCTGGACTCTCTCCAGTTTGTCCACATCCTTTCTTTAGTGGGGGGACCAAAACTGGACACAATACTCCAGATATGGCCTCACCAGTTCCAAATAGAGGGGAATAATCACTTCCCTCGATCTGCTGGCAACGCAGCTACTAATCCATGTTAAAGTGCTGTCAGAATATCAATGAATAGAGCTCTGGAGAGGAGATGGAGGTGGGCATGTTCTCTCAACACATGGTGAGCATACACGTTAAATTCTCTGAGAGGAAGCTCCTGGTGATAGGAGGAGTTCACGTTGCTGGAATTATAGAGAGTAAAGAACAAGGCTGCAGTGAGTGTGGGAACTCGTGTTATCCAGGAGTTCTGGGAACAGAGGGGATGGCCTAGTGATCCAAGAATTGGTTGTGAAATACTCAGACCTCTGACCTTTGTATTCTGACAGAGCCAGCTCAACTGTCTGTCCTGTGGCATCTCACACTCTCCAGGCAGTTTATTGGGTAGTGCTTTTTAGCTAAGACCTCAAAAAAACGAGATTCTGTCTCGTGTGTGTACATAGCACTTTTCGTAAGTGGAGTAGCCAGGTGTATTTTGCCTACATTTTCCATTCATACTCCATTGTGCCATGCTCTGTGCATTGATTGGTTGTCACTCGCCACCCCAGAGGTGGAGGTATTTTAATGGTGGTGTTTGTACTGTACACAGTTTGTGGAGCACTTCAGAATCCTTCAGGATGAAAGGTGCAATGTACATGCTCAATAGAATCAGCCCTCCATGAGTGCCGACGGTGCTCAGCGCTGTACAACAGAAAGAGGGGGACGATCCAAATTAGCCAAACAAAACAAAATGGGCAATAGCACTGGGAGTGGAGATGAAAGTCCAATCTCAAAACAGTGATTTAAAATAATTGTTTGATTTTCATTAAATCATCATCTATGGAGGAGTTCCTCAGGGATCACAAATGAAAGGCATTGTGGAGGATAGAGGTATCGGAACAAATAAAGTAAGAGGATTTTGAAGAGTAAGGGGCAGCACTGAAGCTGTAAGTAGAAGGAAGAGACAACTACCTGGGAAGGTGGCTTGTTTGGAGGGACAGGAGGCTTGTTTGTTGGGGCAGCTGCCATTGGCCACTATCAGAGGACAGGATACTGGGCTTGATGGACCTTTGGTCTGACCCAGTATGGCCGTTCTTATGAGTAGGAGAGAGTAAGAAAATGATCATTTCTGAGAGATACGCTCTAGGTCAAACAGGAATTACTTTGGGGGAGTTCTTTGGCCGGTGTGATGCAGGAGGTCAGCCTAGATGACCAGAATGATGCCTTCTGGCCTTGGAATCTATGAATTCTTCTGGTCAAAGACTGTCCTTTGTGATATTTGTGCCTGTTGCATCCAGGTAGGGCCGACTCGGGGTCACCTCCCCAGGCCAGCTGCATGGTGACTGCCCTGGAGAGGTGGACCCTGGTCCCCAACAGGCAGCCCGGAAAGCCGGCAGGAAAACAGACAGTGTCCCCCCGAGCTCTGTGAAAGTTCACCAAACCCAGCACATTTCTGTAAAACATTTTGTGTTTGATGAAACAGCATTTTCTGACCAAACTTTGCTTCTTTGGAAGATGGCCGATGGGTTCTAGTTACAAAATACTTGGGAACTCTTCAGTTTATTAAAGGTGAGGATTGGCAAGCAGTGACCTGAGTAGAAAGGGATTGTAATGTTTTCCCATTAGCTCGCAGCTAATGCTGGGTGGGAACTGGACTTGCCATTTCATGGGCAAATCCACATATGATTTTTTTTTCTGTTCCAAAACTAAACAAAAAACACCTCCAAAAAACCTATGAAATTCCCTGCAAAACGAATTTCTGCTTTTTTACCCATTCCAATTAAATCAAAACTTTTTTTTTCTGATTTTGACCTTCTTCATATTATAAATCACAAAACGTTTAAAAATTGAAAACAAAAAGTCATTTCAAAATGGAAAAAAAATAATCAAAAAAGTTCCATTCCGAACTGATTGTAAACAAGCCATTTTGACTTTAACAACATGATTTTTTTCAATTCTTCTTCCCAAATGAAATGTTGTTGAAATCCACGCAACGTATCGCTTTTGACAAACTGACATTTTCTGACAGAAAAACTTCAGTTGGAAATTCTGACCAGTGGTCATGCTTACAGAGTAAATTCCCTCTTGAATGTTCACCTTGGGGGACAGACTTAGATTCCTGCGCGTCACTCTGGTGGAACCCCACGGTCCTCCCAATCATTGGTTATCTAGGCCGCAGTCCCCTATTTCCCAGCCCACCTAGGAGTAAAGTTACACATGCGAGTAAATGTGGGCAGGCCTGGGGCTAATGCCGAATGAATCGATGCTTTTTTAGTTTGCTGATAGTGCCAAAAAACTGAAAACAAATTTCAGTTTGACCCTCAGCTAAGCACACACCAGAGGCAAACGAAACACCAAGAAGGGAGACATTGTGGCAAAGGGTATCCCCATAGGCAGCATTGTAGAAAGCTTCTGTACAGGGCGACATCTATGAATTTAGAGAACTCTGCTTTCAGGACATGCGTAAAGAGAGAGGTCAGGATAGATAGAGGAAGGAATAAAGCCTGAATGTTGCACTGTCTTGGATCTCTCTTGTGATGCTTGAGCACTGAACGGTTTAGTCTGCAGACACATGTATTTATGGAGAAAGCCTCTCCCCTCACTGTGCTCTCCACAGCAGGCAGGGCAGCTGGCTAGTGGCTCCCAGACGGCGGCTGTATGTTTCTGAACAATTATTTAAAGTGGTATAAATTTCCTTCGGTTATTATATAGAGACTTTGAGAGGAGCTGGATTGGCAGCTCTGGAGTCTTCTCTTCCCACAGAGCAAGTGTAGTGTTAGCAGCAGCATCCGATTCCTCCACCCAACCCTGCCAACGGGTCTCAGCTCCATCCAAAGCAATCCTTGGGCTGGACTGGGAGGGAGAATTTTAAATTAAAGTTGGAGACAGAGGGTCTTGGAATCCCCCCACCCTGTGCACATGAAACACAGGTGCACACATGCACTATAACAGTGCCAGCCTACCCACTCTGGCTTCAGGCCTGCTGGTGCCTCAGTTTCCCCTCATGCCAGTTAGTTCTCTTAGCCTCCCAGCACAGTTTCGTGGCTGAGGAGACATGGCCCCCCTCTGGCTAAATTCAACCCCTTCCAGGGTACCCAAGCCCACCCAAAACAAGTCTTCCACCTCAGTCTCACCAGTCCCAGCCCTTTCTTCCAAGGGGCACTCCTGTTCACCAGTACTCTTGCCCTGTTCCTGGACTCCGCTCGATCTCTCCTAGGTTCTTGTCAGCCTCTCATGTCTCCCCTTAATGGCAGGGGTCACGGCTTCATTCCAGTAGGTTGCAGTCGAAGGGAACCCCTAAAGGGTTGGGCTGCTTGTCCCCCATAACCTCACTCTGCCCTGCCTCTCCTTCCCAGGGCCTCTTCCTATCTACCAGCCTTCTCTCCTGTTTCTTTATAGAGCAGCAGCTCCCAACGTTCCTCACCCTGGAGTTGAGCTATCCCTCTAGGTCTGGTCTGTATCGCCCAGCAGGCTCACCTCCTCCCTCATCACGTCTCCATTTATTCCCTGCACCTGAGCACGGTCTGTCACACGTACAGCTGAGCCCCCAATCTTCTTAAAGGGCCAGCTCACCCTGTGACACGCATACAGGTACTTGCATGCGCGTGAGCACATCGGCCCGGATTTTATCGCTGCGACGGATGTGCCAGGGTTTATGTTACAAAACCCTGCTGCACTGATCGGCCCGATCCTACTAACCCTTCCTCACATGACTTTCCCTGCTGAAATCTCAGTGAGCCGGCTGCTAGAAATAAGGGCTGTTCATCTGAAGAAGGGTCAGGAACTAGGCTGGCAAGAAAAAACTAAAGGGAAACACAAAGCTATAAAAACATCCCACGTTCTAGTTTCAGGGCAAGCAAATCTTTGCGATGCAATTAAGGAACAACGCTTGGTGCTGCTGTGTTTTTATTGCCGGCACACTGGGATGCCCGGCAGCACCAGCTGTCCAGGTGCTCAGATTCCAACTGGCTCTGATATAGAGTCTGCATCGTAAACTGCAGGAACTTTTCCGGCAGCCTCCATCAGCTGGTTAAGTTCTCTCCTGATCTTCATTCATCTTTATGCGCAGGGGCTGGCGGCTAGGTTTAGCCGTGGGCACAGCCCTCACCTCAAAAGGGGTTCGGCGTTGGCACAAGCCTTGAAAAGCTTATTCCCAAGCCATGGCAGGTTGATCAAGACTCACAGCAAACTCTAGCCTGAGATACTGGGATTAGGATCCATCTGGTATGCTCTGAACCAGAACGTGGGAAGGCAACTTGGCTTGGTAAAGGTTTCATCTGCTCCCCAAGGTCTTCCCAGTGATTTTGCATCACGCTGGCCAGGCAATATCAATGTCTCAAGCTGCTGCAGGTTGGACCATACAGGCGAGCTGCTTGGGTGCCCAAGCGTAGGGGATTTTGCGGCTCTTCACTCTGTGCATAATAAGTCAGACCCTTGCAAAACGCTGTGCCAAGGTGCGTACGTGCATTGCTCTCTGCTGCTTGCAGGGATGTATGTGACTTACTGTGCTAAAATGCAGGTTGGACCCGCCGACATTCAGAGTTTCAGATCCCAAGTAAATCAGCGCAGCGCTTTGTCCATCTGAGATAGGAACAGAAAAGCACACGGGTGATATTTTGCATACATTACCTTACAATCTGAGGCCAGAAGTGGCCATTAAGGGTCCCATGGCACCTGCGATAAAAGGAAGTTCCCTTAGCCAATATCGGGTTGGAGCATCAGGGAGTTGCAACCTTCCACCCAAAAGTGACGGCATGTCATTGATTAAATGATTTCTGTCTGTGTGTCATCTATACAATGCCCTGGGATTGGAGCCGGGCAATTTTTCCCCCATCAAAACTCTGTGTGTGTGTGTGTGTGTGTGTGTGTGTGTGTGTGTGTCTCTCTCTCTCTCTCTCTCTCTCTCCCTCTCCCCTCCCCTCATGGAAAACCACTTTGACGCAATGGAAATTTTCATGACATTTACCCACTTTTGTCAAAAAATGTTCAGGTTTTCATCAGAAGCTGACCCCTCCACCACCACCCCCTAAAAGTAAAATGTTTTGGTTTCCAGCAACCAAAACCCAACATTTTTCAGTTGGGTTTGAAACTGAACATTTTCAGTTGCCCCAAACTCTCAAAATGTTGATTCCCCCCGCCCCTCCACACACAATTTTGAATTCAAATTTCGATGAAAACTAAAAAAAACCAAAACAAAACTAATTCCCTGACCAGCTGTAGTCAGGATTCCGCTGCATTTGAGTGAGAGCCGTTGGCAAAGGGAGTTTGCATTGCTGCTGTCTAAGAAGCCATCAGCCTCCACGGCTAATCCAGTATCTTAGTCACTTAACTTATAAGGAAGTGAATTTCCTCCTCTCCCAGGTGAATCCACCAGAAGCATCACCGGCTGCTTCACAGCATGACTTGAGCTCCCACATTACCCAGAAAGCTTCTGCTTTCTCCCTCCCTACTGGGTTTATAAGCAGCTTTGTAAACAACTGAAGTTCCCCAAAGGAAGCAAACAATACCACACCGAGCCACCAAAGCAACCTCTTGTGTCTCAGACGAGGCAGAATTGACGTCCCCTGGGTTATTTACTACTCAGCTTCCAAGCAATAAGAGACTAATGCAGATAAAATAAAGCAATAACTTCACAGCATGTCAGCATAACTCAGGCTTCAGGGAGGTGAGCACAGCTGCCTTCCAAAGAATCAGCGCCAACCAGCCTCTCTGATTTTATTTATTTATTTATTTTTAAACTGTGCTCAGAAGCAAGAGACTTTCTCTTATACCTGTTTTGGCAAAATGATTGTAGAACATCACTGCATTCTGTCAACCTGCGCAAGCATGTACCCCTTACAGCTGATAGTGACACCTGTATTTGGGTTGCCCACCACTTTCCATCATAACATTTCCTTGCAAGCGATTTTTGTGAAACTCTGACTCGTCTGCCGTTTGCAGGGGGCCTTTGAAAAGCAGCAGGGGGGAGTGGGAACTCTCCTGGGGCCAGGTAGGTGTCTGTCTTCATCTCGTGAATTTCTGTTCAGATTCGGGTGAGGAAGAAGGTGCTGCAAGTCAGCCTTTTCTGTTTCCGGTTTGCAGGCTGAAACCCTTGGACTTTCTAAGGCATTGACTGTGCAGTGGTGGAATGGCACATGAAAACTATGAGGAGCCGAGTGCCAAAGGGAGGCTGTGGGAAATGGGGCCTTTAAATTTTTTACCCTCTGTCTCTAGACTAGACTGGGTGAAATTCACCACTGCGTTAAGGACTTATGCAGGACCTGCATGCCATTGAGACCTATTTTGAGGGTTGCCCTGGGGGAGGGATAGTTCAGTGGTTTGAGCATTGGCCTACTAAACAACCCAGGGTTGTGAGTTCAATCCTTGAAGGGGCCATTTAGGGAACTGGAGGAAAAAATCTATCTGGGGATTGGTCCTGCTTTGAGCAGGGGGTTGGACTAGATGACATCCTGAGGTCCCTTCTAACCCTGATATTCTATGAAATCTATGAATGCCACCCAGGAAGTGGGCTGCACGTCCTGGGACAGATTGACAAAGTCCTTCTGCCCAGAAATCACTCTGCTCACCATGTCACAGTGACAACTGCTTGGATATTTTTGTGAGGCCTTTGAAGTACAAGGAGCCTATAAATAAATGATGAGAACAAGGCCTAATAAAGCTTTTACTCCTGCATGTTAACAGCTCTTTATTACAGAGGTTTTGCGTCCTGCTCCCTCCCGTGGCAGCGACACTTTTTAATGAATCTCCATTTGTTTTCCCGGCATGAATATTTCAAACGCTTTCTACGCACTGGATGGCTCCTCGCCTTTAGCGAGGGAAGGCGTGCTCAGGGAGGGCAGCCTGGGTTCTCACCATCCCTTGCGGGGAATAATGGCCTTGGAGACAGAACTGAGGTGGCAGGAGCCTGACAGGAAGAGGAAAAGGGGAACAAAGGAAGCTGCTAGGAAGAGGCGATTGAAAAACCTGCCCAGTCCCAGCTGGGGTTTGTTGGCAGCACTTCACCGCACACAGCCCAGCAAAGGGCTTTCGTGCATGACCCTCCGATATTAAAGCCACCTCCAGTACAGGACGTTGTCCTGTGCATTGAGATGAAGGAGGCTGGGAGCTTGGCAGGGGCTCAGATACCACAGAGGTGGGATAAGGAATTAGAGAGCATGCGAGGGAGTAGATAGAGGGTTGAGTGGTTAAGATACTAGCCTTAAACTTCAGAGACCTGGATTCTGTTCCCTGCTTTGCTAGAGACCCCCTGAGCGACCAATGGCAGTCACTTAGGGTCTGTCTATACAGAGCGAGAGGTGTAATTTCCAGCTCATGTGGACATACCAGTGTTGGTTCTGATCGAGCTGGTGTACTAAAAATAGCGATGGGCTAGCTGCCCTGACTACATACCTCGGGTCTTGGATGGGATTGTACTCAGGGCAGGTTACCCATGTAGCTTAGTTAGAGTGAGTACACCCACCCAAGCTAGACATTACACCTTTAGCTCCCATATAGATGGATGCTAAGTCATCATGTGCCTCAGTTTCCCACCTGTAAAAGGGGGATAATAGCACAACAGGGGTAAATACATTAAAATATCATGGGATGCTCAGATAGTTCAGTGGAGAGTGCCAGATAAGTTCCTTAGTACAGGAGAGTCACTGGAGATGTTGCTGCAGAGATGAGACCCCAGCGCCTTCCATGGAGGAGAAGGAAGGCTTCACTTCAGCCCATTGTTCCCAGAGACATGTGTCTGACAGATGTATTTTAATCAATTACTAGAGCAATTTGGGAAATATTACCCCCCCCCCCCAACACACACATTTTTAATTTTCTATGCCCTGGTCTACACTGGGGGGGTTAGCCAATCTAAGTTACGCAATTCAGCTACGTGAATAATGTAGCTGAAGTCGACATGCTTAGATCGACTTACCGCGGTGTCTTCACCGTGAGTCAACTGCTGCCGCTCCCCCGTCGACTCTGCCTGCACCTCTCGCAGCGCTGGAGTACAGGAGTCGACGGGAGAGCGCTCGAGGGTCGATTTATCATGTCTAGACTAGATGCGATAAATCGATCCCCGCTGGATCAATCACTGCCCACCCATCCGGCTGGTAGTGTAGACACACCCTTAGAAACTTTTCTCCAGCATTACGGGGAGGTGTGACCCTAACAGCATCCCAATACAAGAGGCTCACTGGTATCTGGTTGTGAGTTTCAGTTCGCCTGACCAGTTGAGCATCCCCCAACTCACAAATGTCATAATCTGTATCTAAAAGGTGTCACGGAAGGTATCAATAGAAAGCTAATACCCTACAGAACATTAATGTTACTGTGTGGTGTATGTATGGAGGACACATTTAAAATTGCAGACTTACTGGGAATTATGTCCTTAATGTGTGTCTTCCAGGAAGAGCTGAAGTTACCCCTGCCCTAGACAAAGGTTCTGCCACCTTGAAGGTACTTCCAAAGTACATTAAAAGACAATGGAAATGCAGTTTCCATAAAAGGTCAATGAAACATCAGGCAACTTGGGGAGGAGATAACTCAGCATCGCAGCTGGGGGATGAGATGCCAGGAAGCAGATTGCTAAAAAGCAAATCAAACACCAACGGGGGGAAAAACCAGCATGAAAATCCCTTCGCCTTCAGACTTCATGTCTCCTTCCTCCTAGCTTGATTGAACTGTATGTTCGGGGGGAGGGAGGGAGGAGGGTTACTCTTCAGAAGAATCTATTTCAAAGGTTCACCAGACTATAAAAAAGGTGGGGAAAGAACCCTGAGTCATCTTTCAAATAAAAAGACAAAGGAACGGAGCACTTTGGACTTCGTGGGAGATCCTGAGCAAAGGAGCCATCTTGCTGGAAGTGGTGTGATAAGAATCTTATTGTGAACCAAGACTGTAGTTTGGTTAAGTTTTAGTCTCTAGAAAGGATTTTTCTCTTTTATTTGCTTGCAACCATTTCTAACTATCTTTTATACTCACTTAAAATCCTCTCTCCCCTTGTCATAGACTTGTTTTGCTGTCAATCTAAACCAACCTAGTGCTGTGTTTGAAGCAAATTGTTTGCTAACTCCAGTTGAAGTGATAAACTGGTCTATTTTGGTTGTTGGGTTTAATGTGCGGATGCTGGGTGGTGCTGCCGCTGGCCTGTGATACATGGGACATCAGATTAGGTGAGTTGGTGGTCCATTCCGGCTTTAAACTCAATGACTCTGATTCATACGGTTAAATTCCTAAATAGAAAACATGATCTTGCAGCTAATGGACTGGCCCATAACTCAGGGGATCTTAGGACTTGTCTACATGGGGACATCCAGGAAAATAAATTCAAATTAACTAAAGGTGAGAATTTAAAATGGATTATTTAAACCACATTAAATCCCTATAGGAACACATGCATTCAGAAATAAAGTGACCTTCATTTGGTTTGGTTTAATTCACTTCCAAATTGAATTAAGCTAAATCGAACTAAGGGCACTTTAATTCTGAACAACAGCATCCACACAGGGATTCAATGAGGTTTAACTAATCCACTTCAAATTCACAATATTAGTTAATTTGGATTAACTGTCCTGGATGTCCCCATGTAGACAAGCCCTTGATTCAAATCATGGCTCTTCCCTAGACTTTGAGTGACCTTTAGCAAGTGATTTAAGGGTACATTTGGGGCAGCATGGTCTAGTGGATACAGGATGGGAACTCAGGAGATCATGTTTCAATACTCTTTCATTGGTGTGGTGGGTGACCATGGGCAGAGTTGATATCCCTTGCTGTACCTCTCTTACCCCATCTGTGAAATGGGGTTCATGATGCTGGGTGGGGAAGGGTTAGGAATTCTCCTATCCTACAAGTATTTTTGAAAATTAAAAAAAAAATTCCTGTTCCAAATGGGAATGAAAGGTCAAAACCTTGACAATGTTCATGAACCAAAAATATATATATTTTTGGAGCAGGTCAAATGATGCAATTTGTTTCAGTCCAGTGGATATAATGTACTTAGACTTTCAGAAAGCCTTTGACAAGGTCCCTCACTAAAGGCTGTTAAGCAAAGTAAGCTGTCATGGGATAAGAGGGAAGGTCCTCTCATGGATTGGTAACTGGTTAAAAGATAGGAAACAAAGGGTAGGAATAGAGGGTCAGTTTTCAGAACAGAGAGAGGTAAATAGTGGTGTCCCCCAGGGGTCTGTACTGGGCCCAGTCCTATTCCACATATTCATAAATGATCTGGAAAAAGGGGTAAACAGTGAAGTGGCAAAATTTGCAGATGATACAAAACTACTCAAGATAGTTAAGTCCCAGGCAGACTGCGAAGAGCTACAAAAGGATCTCTCAAAATTGGGTGACTGGGCAACAAAATGGCAGATGAAATTCGGTGTTGATAAATGCAAGGTAATACACATTAGCTGGGATTATGATTATGGAAAACATAATCCCAGCTAATGTGCATTACTTTGCATTATATATTAGCTGTTACCACTCAAGAAAGATCTTGAAGTCATTGTGGATAGTTCTCTGAAAACATCCACTCAATGTGCAGCGGCAGTCAAAAAAGCAAAGAGAATGGTGGGCATCATTAAGAAAGGGATAGATAACAGGACAGAAAATATCATATTGCCGCTATATAAATCCATGATACACCCACATCTTGAATACTGTGTGCAGATGGGGTCGCCCCATATCAAAAAAGATTGATTGGAATTGGAAAAGTTTCAGAAAAGGGCAACAAATAGGGGATTAAGGGTGTGGAACGGCAGCTATATGAGGAGAGATTATAAAATTGGGGCTTTTCAACTTGGAAAAGAGATGACTAAGGGGGGATATGATAGTGGTCTATAAAATCATGACTGGTGTGGAAAAAGTAAATAAGGAAGTGTTTACTCCTTCTCATAACACAAGAACTACAGGTCACCAAATGAAAGGAATAGCAGCAGGGTTAAAACAAACAAAAAAGTACTTCACACAATGCAGTCAACCTGTGGAACTCCTTGCCAGAGGATGTTGTGAAGGCCAAGACTATAACAGGATTCAAAAAAGAATTAGATAAGTTCATGGAGGATAGGTCCATCAATGGCTATTAGCCAGGATGGGGAGGGATGGTGTCCCTAGCCTGCTTGCCAGAAGCTGGGGATGGATCACTTGATAATGACCTGTTCTGTTTGTTCCCTTTGGGGCACCTGGCATTGGCCACTGTTGGAAGACAGGATACTGGGCTAGATGGACCTTTGGTCTGACCCAGTATGGCCATTCTTATGTTCTTAATAATTTCACACCATTTCATTTCAATGTTGACCTTTTATAAAAAAGCCCCCCAAAAATTAAACTATAAGTTAATGTACATTTTTAAAACAAAAGTTGTTCTGAAACAAAAAAAATTGAATAATTTTCATTCTAAAAATGTGAAGATGGATGATTTAAACAATTACAACCTCCCTCCCCCCCCGAAAAAAATTCCAAACAGGAAATTCATCAAAACCGACCCTTTTCTGTTAATGGTTTCAATTTTGTCAAATCCATATTTTCCATCTAAAATTAAAAAACAAAAAAACAAAAACAAACCCCCCCACAATTTCTGACCAGGTCTAATGCATAGCTTCTTTCTATCATGATTTGAGATCTGGGAATGGAACACATTAGAGAAGAGCTCAGCTAAGCGTTCCTATTGCTTATCTCCCCGCGTGCTTTAGTTTTTTACCTGTCAAATGGGAAGAACATCTCCTCAAATAAGGAGGGTGAGGATCAATGCTTTAAAAGTCTATGGAGCAGGGGATCGAGCAGAGATAATTGTGGATCGAAAAGATCCCACCTGACTCTTTTTGCAAGAGTTGAGGCTAAATTCTAACTTGGGCTCTGCCAACCCAGAAAGAAACCATCCCCCAGACAACACCCCTGGGCCCATTCTTTTGAAAAGGCCGCATCTCCTCGGCAATGCTCTTTGGAAAGGCAATAGCTGCCCAGCGCAATGTCTCCCAGGCAATCTTCTTTGAAGAGGTGAAACAGCTGCTTTGATTATAGAAAAACAGCGAGTAGCCTGGTAATAGTGACATGGCCCAGCCCATAGACCACACGCCAGCATTCGAAAGGCTTTGTGGCCTTAACTCACGCATAGAAAGGGGTTTCTTTTCCCAGAAGGGATGATTTGAGTTTCCATGGTTCTATCCTACATCGCACTTTATTTTGGAAACATGGAGTGAAATCTTGGTCCAACTGAACTCAATGGCAAACATCCCCCTCCCCCCCCAGCTAGGATTACACTCAAAGTGAATAAACAGACTTTTAGGGCTGAAACAATGACACGGCTAAGGTCTGGAGAAGAAAACGACCTCGAAGGAGAAAATGGCCCCAAGAACCTAATCGTAGTGAGACGGAAAGGACTGCTGGGATAGATCATTAGCTGGTGCGAAGCAACCCAGCTCCACTAAAGGCAATGGATTTGCCCTTATGACTCATGCAGAGGGGGGATGGTGAACAGAGACGGGTTTCTCTCAGGGGCTGGGAGTGCAGATCACTGCGAACACCATCAGACAGTGCAAGGAAGGGAAGTCAAAGTGCTGAATAAAGGATGTGCCTCATTTGAAGAAATCTAAACCCAGCTGGGAAAAGCTCCGACTGTGAAGAAATGAGTCAATAATTCCTAGGAACCCGGCATCTCCAGCTGCGCTTTCCTTTCCTATTGCTCCTATTCCCAGCTTCCCCATCACGGAGCGGGAAGCTGCTCTCTCCTCCTTCTTTGCACACATATCTAGCATGAGGGGTAGGGGTAATTATTCCTCTGATAGCACTTAGGGATCTCCAGAACTAGGAGCCAAAATCTCTAAAGCTTGACCTAGCGAGTCAGACTCCAGAGCTTAGAGCTGTAATGGACAGACATTGTATAAGTAGGGGCATTGCCAGCAGATCGAGGGACGTGATCATTCTCCTCTGTTCGACATTGGTGAGGCCTCATCTGGAGTAGTGTGTCCAGTTTTGGGCCCCACACTACAAGAAGGCTGTGGAAAAATTGAAGAGTCCAGCGGAGGGCAACAAAAATGATTAGGGGGCTGAAGCACATGACTTATGAGAAGAGGCTGAGGGAACTGGGATTGTTTAGTCTCCAGAAGAGAAGAGTGAGGGGGGATTTGATAGCTGCTTTCAACTACCTGAAGGGGGGTTCCAAAGAGGATGGATCTAGACTGTTCTCAGTGGTGGCAGATGACAGAACAAGGAATAATGGTCTCAAGTTGCAGTGGGGGAGGTTCAGGTTGGATATTGTGAAAAAGTTTTTCACTAGGAGGGTGGTGAAGCACTGGAATGGGTTACCTAGGGAGGTGATGGAATCTCCTTCCTTAGAGGTTTTTAAGGTCAGGCTTAGTTGGGGATTGGTCCTTCTTTGAGCAGGTGGTTGGACTAGATGACCTCCTGAGGTCTCTTCCAACCCTAATATTCTATGATTCTATGCTCTGTGGACTGGGTCCAGAGGGGAACATGTAACACACCAAGCACAGTGGGTTATACATGCACACACTTTGGCATTGCCATGATTCATGTAGAAGCTCATCTTCCGTCAGAGGTTGTGCAGATCCATGGATTGGAAGTGCGGTCTATTTAGCTATGCAGTTATGTGTCTTTCCTCCCTCTTCCACATCTTTTAAATTTCTAAGGACTCTTCTCTCCACAGAAAGAGACAGGTAACTTGAGAGGCAAAGTGCACATAGCAGTGTTGTAAAGGTGTCAAATGCACTGTGCTTTCCCATGCAAACTTAACTTCTGTTCTTTCTTGATTTATGGTTTCCCTCAGCCACGCAGAATTAGGACTGGGTAGGCAGTGGTATTCCTGTCCCAAGAGAATTTTTTGAGATTTTGCAAAAAAAAGTTTTCCCCATCCCAAGTTGGGACAAAAAGTTGAAATCTTGAAAAATTTCACAAATCAACAAACCAAATATATTTGGTTTCAATTCCATTTTGAAACATTTCATTTCAATAACTTCAAAATGTTTTGTTTCAATGTTGGCCTTTTAAAAAGTATAAATCTAGTTAAATTTCAAAACTAAAAGTTATTTTCAACATAAAACCCCCAAACCTATCATTTTGAAAATTTCAAAATAGGACATTTACACAATTTCAGAACTTCTTTTTTCAACATTTGTCCAAGTCAGGAGAATTGTCAAAAGCAACCGTTCCCCAGGAAAAGTTTTGGTTTCAACAAATTGCCATTTTTTGGCAAAACACATTTTGTGGAAAAGGCTTCCCCAACAGCCTTACTCAGAATGAAATTTTCTGGTTGCTTTCTGTTTTTAGAAGATATCCTAGGAAGGGAAGACAAGCAAAGGGCAATGCCATTTGGTCCCCCACCAATGCAGAACATGTGATATTTACAAAACATTAATCCTCAGTCACTTAGGGCAGCAATCATTTGGACTAACACCTTTTAAATTGTTCCCACTTATCAATACCTCACTAAAGGGACCTTCAGCGCATGGCCCTTCACCCCAGTTTTGCCCTGACGTGCGGATCTGTTCTGCACCGAGACTTGCTCCGTATGAAAAAACATCTACAGAGCATGTTAGACCGCGTTTCCCCCCTCACTTGCTACGGCTCCGTCTCTTGACACTAATGCGTTTTTGACACATTTTATCCCACATTTTTTGTGACTGCAGCTTCATCCATTAACCAAATATTAAATTTTAATGAAACACGTATAAATAGAAGCTTAATTTACGTTTTGGACCTGTTTCCATCCCTTGCTCTCCTGCCTGGCCCTCCGAGACTCACATCACCTCTTCTGTTTGCACTGTGGGATTCTGAGAGGCACCACAAGGTCCATCTTTCAAAGTGGACACACAGCTGCACCATCTCAGCAGCAGGCCAGGAATCAGATTATGCCTGGCGCTACAAGCTGCTCCCTGCTGTACGCCCATGCTGCAGTCGGGATTAGCCTGCACCAGCTCTTTGGCTGCCCCCTGGATGACAGCCTGTTGCAGAGGCTTTGCCCAGCTGTGCTGGAGGGGGAGTAGTTGTATTAGGTCAGTGGCTGATCTCCCAGTGCCACACCGGTTCTGGAAATGCAGGCAGCCGATGGTCCCTTTGCCCCCTCACTCCACTGCCCTGGCATGCAGCAGGACTGGTGGCTGAGCCCGATGGGTGATGTTTACACACGCACGTGCAAAGTCCCCAGTCAATGGGCTTTGAAGTGGAACTGCGGAGGGCTAGGAGAGGACAGGGCACAGAGAGGCTTGTCAGGCCCTTCACAGCTGCTACACCAACTGCACGTAGGATCCACAACCTATGCAGGGATCTGTGTAACTACATCCCAGTGGATATGTCCATAAACCTCCACTCCATGGCAGCTTATTCCCAAGGTGGTACAGAGGTCAGCTCTCCTGGGAACAGGAAGCCTTAGTGTGCGTCTGCTCCATGCACCCCTGTGAAGAGAAACGGCCCTTACTTCACTGCATGGGGGCTTCCCCTGGCCCTTGTCCTGCTGGATGAATGTCACCCAAAGGGAGTGTCTGGCGTGGCTCACAAGCGTGAGTGCCAGCCTCAGGGCAGACAGTTAGGAACCAGGGCAAGGACCCCAAACGGGTTGTGAGTTCTACACTTAGATTTCACCAGCCAAGTATCGAGTGTAAACTCCTTAAGCACTATTACAGCCTTACCATGGAGTCCTAGCCAGTCCTTTGGTCACGCCGATCTGTCTTCCCGCTCAGGCAAGCTGGACTTAGTGATAGATGGTCACTTACACCAAACATCACAACAATAGTCAAGTTACTCTCAATCCCAAAAGACCAATCACTTTAACCCAAGTCAGTTGCACTCCAGATCTCTCACCAAAGACAATGCTTGTAGCCAATCCTATATTAAACTAACTAAAGGTTTATTAAGAACATAAGAATGGGACCATACTGGGTCAGACCAAAGGTCCATCTAGCTCAGTATCCTGTCCTCCAACAGTGGCCAGTGCCAGGTGCCCCAGAGGAAATGAACAGAACAGGTAATCATCAAGTGATGCATCCCGTCGCCCATTCCCAGCTTCTGGCAAACGTCCCTGCTCATCCTGGCTAATAGCCATTGATAGACATATTGTCCATGAACTTATCTAATTCTGTTTTGAATGCTGTTATAGTCTTGGCCTTCACAACATCCTCTGGCAAGGAGTTCCACAGGTTGACTGCATTTTGTGAAGTACTTTTTTGTTTGTTTTAAACCTGCTGCTATTCATTTCATTTGGTGACCTGTAGTTCTTGTGTTATGAAAAGGAGTAAATAACACTTCCTTATTTACTTTCTCCACACCCACCATGATTTTATAGACCTCTATCATATCCCCCCCCCCCTTAGTTGTCTCTTTTCCAAGCTGAAAAGTCCCAGTCTTATAATGTCTCCTCATGTGGAAGCCATTCCATACCCCTAATCATATTTGTTGCCCTTTTCTGAACTTTTTCCAATCCCAGCATATATTTTTTGAGATGGGGGACCACATCTGCACACAGTATTCAAGATGTGGGCGAACCATGGATTTATATAGAGGCAATATGATATTTTCTGTCCTATTATCTATCCTTTTCTTAATGATGCCCACCATTCTCTTTGCTTTTTTGACTGCCGCTGCACATTGAGTGGATGTTTTCAGAGAACTGTCCACAATGACTCAGATCTCTTTCTTGAATGGTAACAGCTAATTTAGACACCATCATTTTATAAGTATAGTTGGGATTATGTTTTCCAATGTGCATTTATCAACATTGAATTTCATCTGCCATTTCGTTGCCCAGTCACCTAGTTTTGTGAAGTCCCTTTGTAGCTCTTCACAGTCTGCTTTGGACTTAACTATCTTGGATAGCTTTGTATCATCTGCAAATTTTGCCACCTCACCTTTTACCCCTTTTTCCAAATCATTTATGAATGTGGAATAGGACTGGGCCCAGTACAGACCCCTGGGGGACACCACTATATACACCTCTCTCCATTCTGAAAACTGACTATTTATTCCTACCCTTTGTTTCTTATCTATTAACCAGTTACCAGTCCATGAGAAGAACGTCTCCCTTATCCTATGACAGCTTACTTTGTTTAAGAGCCTTTGATGAAGGTCCTTATCAAAGGCTTGCTGAAAATCTAAGTACATTATATCCACTGGATCCCCTTGTCCACGTGCTTGTTGACTCCATCAAAGAATTCTAGTAGATTGGTGAGGCATGATTTTTCTTTACAAAAAAACCTCATATTGACTCTTCCCCAACAAATTATGTGCATCTATTTGTTTGACAATTCTGTTCTTTACTATAGTTTGAACTAGTTTGCTTGGTACTGAAGTCAACTTGCCAAGACCAACAATGGAGTCTTTTAAAGAAATTGGCATCTCATTAGCTATCCTTCAGTCATCCGGTATAGAAGCTGATTTAAATGATAGGTTACAAACGGCAATTTCACATTTGATTTCCTTCCGAACTCTTGGGTGAATACCATCTGCTGCTGGTGACTTTTTACTGTTTAATTTATCACTTTGTTCCAAAATCTCCTCTAATGACACCTCAATCTGGGACAGTTCCTCAGATTTGTCACCTAAAAAGAATGGCTCAGGTTTGGGAATCTCCCTCACATCCTCAGCTGTGAAGCCTGATGCAAAGAATTCATTTAGTTTTTCCGCAATGGCTTTATCATCCTTGAGTGCTCCTTCAGCCTCTTGATCATCCAGGGGGTTGAGTGGTTGTTTAGCAGGCTTCCTGCTTCTGATATACTTAAATAAAATTTTGCTGTTGCTTTGAGTCTTTGCTAGTTGCTCTTCAAATTCTCTTTTGGCCTTCCTGATTATATTTTTACATGTCACTTGCCAGAGTTTATGCTCTTTTCTATTTTCCTCAATAGGATTTAACTTCCACTTTTTAAAAGGATGCCTGTTCGCCTCTCACTGCTTCTTTTACTTTGTTGTTTAGCCACAGTGGCTCTTTTTTGGTCCTCTGTTTTTTAATTTGTATTATACATTTAATTTGAGCCTCTATTATGGTGTCCTTAAAAAGTGTCCATGCAGCTTGCAGGGATTTCACTTTGGGCACTGTACCTTTTACTTCTGTTTAACTAAATTCTTCATTATTGTGTAGTTCCCCTCTCTGAAATTAAATGCTACCAGGGTGGATGGGTGTGGTGTCCCCCACACCCCACCCAGATGTTAAACTTTATTATGTTATAGTCACTATTACTAGTGAGTTCATCTATATTCACCTCTTAGACCAGATCCTGTCCTCTACTTCTGACTAAATTGAGAATTGCCTCTCCTCTTATGGGTGCCAGGACTAGCTGCTCCAAGAAGCAGTCATTTAAGGTGTCAAGGAACTTTGTTTCTGCATTCTGTCCTGAGGAGACGTGTACCCAGTCACTATGGGGATAGTTGAAATCCCACCTTATTATTGAGTTTGTATTTTTATAACCTCTCTCACCCACCTGAGCATTTCATAGTCACTATCACCAGCCTGGTCACAATATCACAGGGGCCACTCTCTGCAAATGGCACCCCCTGCTGTCTCCCCTGGGGAATTAGCTCTCCAGCTTGTGCTCTCCCTTCAGTGATATCTTCGCCTGACCTCTCTTGCTCTGCTCTCCAGCTCACTCCCAGGCCTGCATCTTCTTCTCTGTTGCTTAGCCCTTCAGCAAAGTCACTAAAATCCTCCCTTTCCAAGGAATTCACAGGCTTTCCAGACCTGCTGTCTGGCTGATGCCTCTAACACCCTGACCACTCCCCAGTGGCTGGTAGGGGAGTCCAGACCTGCCCTCTACACTGGGGTCCAGCCCAGAGACCCTATAACAAGCAGCCAAAGTCCTAGCTCTTACTGCTGTTTCCCTGGGCTTCTTCCTACACCTCCAGCTTCCCCCTACCCCCAGGTTTGCCAGCTTCTAACTCCCCCCAGTTACAGAGTGACCACAGCCTACTTCACTGCAGCTTTTCCAGCTGCTAGCCCCTAAACACACCTCCCTCTTCCCACGAAGGGACTATCCTATTGCAGCAGCCCCCACCTGTAGCTAGCTACCTGCCTTTATACAAGCCTCACTTGCTCCTGCACAGGTGAGCCTGTCTCTAATCAGCTGCCTCCAGCCTAACGCTCCCCTGTTTGCAGCCTTATTAATCAGTGGTGGGCAACCTGTGGCCTGTGAGCCACGCTACTTATTAGCTAATTGGGCCCCCCTGGCCTAATTCAGCTTTTGCTGGGCTGGTGCGGGGAGCTCACCCCATCACAAGCTAGGAAAGAGAAATAAGAGAGTTATTTACAAGGTGAAAGCAGCCAAACATACATGAGTTGCAGACTTAGGTTCCAATGGTAGCATTTCTCAAATGTGGCCCCCAGGGGCTTTTCCTGCAGCCATAGCCTCCTAGGTGGTGATTAGGGGGGCAAAGCCATGTTAACAGACATCCAAATATCACTTTTCACAGAAACAAACTTACTAGCTAGCAATTCTTAAAAAAAACAAAAACAAACAAAAAACACAAGCAAGCAAAAGAAACAACAAAAAGACAAGAACATGCAAAGTACATTCATAGAATGGCAGGGTTGAAAGGGACCTCAGGAGGTCATGTAGTCCAACCCCCTGCTCAAAGCAGGACCAATCCCCAACTCCCCACCCCAATCCCTAGCTGACCCCTTCAAGGATTGAACTCACAACCCTGGGTTTAGCAGGCCAAACCGCTGAGCTATCCTTCCCCCCCCCCCCTTCATTATTTGTTTCTATTCTGTTTAGGTCCAGCAAAGAGTAGAGACAACTGAATATTATTTTTATTATTGAGCCTACAATAAAACCTACATAAATAAATTATAATGACTTTGACATGTATATGTGCATATTTATTTGTTTTTCCTAAAGCATTTTAGGAAAAAAATTCAGAGTGGCCGTCAGCAAGAGTTGGTGGCCGCACGGTACGGCCACCAAAAAATTTCTTGTGAGACCCCCTGGTTTAGCGATCCCTCGCTTATGCTTGCAAATATTGCCCTCTCCAAATCCCAAGCATCATAGTGATGATAATTTATCTTTAACAGGCGTTTTTATTCCCTTCCCCCAGCTTTCAAGCTGTGATAGGATGAGGTCTTGTGCACGTCCCCTCTTCATGGGTGTGTGTGGGGGGAAATCAACAAAGTTTTTTGTCCCCTGGTGTTCCACAATGGTTTGTCTGGTGTCTCTAGTCCTTCCTTTGGTGGGGAGGAGATGACACCTCTGGTGGTGAACTAGTATTTCACACTCGCTAATGCTTCTCTCCTGACTGTGGGGTTTTACAGTTATAGCAAACACTTTCCTAGTTACAGAGCAAACACTTAAATATTGCCTTCCGACATGGGATACAGCTTGATTAATACATGCTGCATCTGACAAGCATTTCATAAAGTCTAAACACTAAACATATTCTTATAACTCTAATGTCAATTTTAACAGCACTAACACATAGGCGAGCCAGACTGGTTTCCAGCTATGTTCAGCGAGGCCCAGGGACCTTGGCATGAGCTGGCACCTGCTCTGCCAGCGTCACAATGTCTACACTACAAATGCTACAGTGGCACATGCCACCTCTAGGGATTTACTTCCTTTACTCTTAGCTTTAGGGCCTTTTTGACTAAGCTTCTCATTGTATTGCAATCTTCCTTCCATACGGATCAGAGCTCAGTTGCTGACGTTTGTTAGCAACTAGTCCTCTGACCGCATGGTGGATTTCTCTCTCAGTAAGACACGTGTTGCGACAGCCCCTCGCTCCCACTGTAGTGATGTAGGCAGGAATTCTGCATTTTAAACACAGGGCCAACCTGGCAGAAGTAGGCCAGTCGCCCGCCTGCTGCAGGCTGGTGAGACGTGAGATGAGAGTGTGGAGGTGGTGGGCGTGGCTCAGGGTTTATCTTTGTGTTGCAATCGGGGAGGCAGTCAGTCATGAAAAGTCTGCTTCAAACCTGAGAAGTGGGGCAATGTCTATCTCTGGTGTTTGGTCTGGTGCTGCTGTTAGTTATTTAGAAAAGCATTGTCACCTGCCACTTCCCCGGTACATAATTAGCTAACAGAGCATGCAGTTGTTCATTTTCCATTACACACACACACACACACACACGATATATAGACACATACAAATGGAGTCCTCCGATGGGCTCAGGAGAAGGCTGGCAAGCAGCAGGCCCTGAGGATGTAGGACAATCCTCCACTTATACTATATTTTATTAGCATTAATGAAGAAGATGAATATCATGGGGAATCTGAGGCACCGCTAGCTTTCCAGAGCTTGTCTGTCTCTAGGGACAACTGGGGAACCCAGGAACATACCGGATCAGACCTGAGGTACATGTAGTCCAATAGCCTTTGTCCGGCAGTAGCCGGCACCAGTTCTTCAGAGGAAGATGCAAAAACCTCCCTACTGAGCATTTATGGGATACCTGCCCAGATTAGAAGTTTCTTCCTGATCCTCAGAAGCTAGCTTAGCCCTGAAGCATGAGGGTTTAGATCCTTTCCAAAACTCTTGTTTATGTATTTTAATAATCAGGACTATTATAACTTCAAATATTCTTGCTAGCTCCAAAAATGTCCAACCCAGTCTTAAACCCTGCTAAGCTTTTGTCCTTATTGATAGCTTGCTGCAATGAGTTCCAGGGGTTAACTGTGTATTGTGTGTGTGTGGAAGAAATCCTTTTCGCTGTTTTAAATATATTACCCTCTGAATTTCATTGCATGGCCTTGTTCTTGTACTATACTTAAGGGTCATTATTTTGTATCCTTGTTTCATCTCCTCTCTAAGCTAAACGGCCTGAATCTTTCCGATTTCTTTTCACATGAAAGTTTTTTTCCAGGCCTCTATAGCTTCCTATTGCCCATCTCCAAATCTTCTCTCTTTCTGATATATCTGAGACAGGGTTACCAAAGAGAGCCCACTATTCCAACGCCCCATTGACTTACAGAATGACACTATGACATTTCCCTCATTTTTCTGTGTCCCTTTCCTTATGCACCCTAACATTTTATTTGCTTATTTGTCAGCTGCTGCATGCCAAGCAGAGGCCTTCATTGAGCTGGCCACAATGATCCTCAAGTCTTTTCTTGAGTTGATTTAGAGCCAAGGAAGGTGTTTGAGAAGTTCTAATGGTACCTTCCAATGTGCATTACTTTGCATTTGCTAGCACTGACCTTCACTTGCCATCTTATTGCCAGTCACTGAAAGCTCTGGCCCTTCAAGATTTTGTGGAAAGAGCTCTTTCAGGGACTCAAAAAAAGAAAAAGCAAATAACATTAGCAACAAAATTTCTGTGAACTTTAGGAAACTTTATCACCATTTTCATGCACCCCAGTATACACACATACAGTCAGAGGAGAACTTTTCCGCACAGGTACACTCACACACACCCCTGCACACACAGAAGGACAGTACCACACCCCTGAACATTTGAAAATCATGAGCCAGCCTCCCCAAAACCATTAGATTGGCTTAAAAATCACAAGGTTTTTCAAAATAAATAAGTAAATAAATGGAGATATACCCATCTCTTAGAGCCAGAAGGGACCCTGAAAGGTCATGGAGTCCAGCCCACTGTCTTCACTAGCAGGACTGAGTACTGATTTTGCCCCAGATCCCTAAGTAGCCCCCTCAAGGCTTGAGCTCACAACCCTGGGTTTAGCAGGTCAATGCTCAAACCACTGAACTATCCTTCTCCTGCTGGGTTCTTTTTATTTGCCCTCTGCTCCCACTCAGTGTGGCCTTTAGGTCACACTCAGGTCATGTTTGCAAGCTTCTCTCTGCAAACGCCAGGGCTAGAAACTTACTTTGCATTTTAAATGAAAGCTGAGATTCTCCCCTAATCACGACACCCCAGGAGCTGGGGCTTAAGGAGCCACATCAAATCGTGTGAGATCTGAAAGCTGGCCACACAGGAAGGGGATTCATTCACCAAAAATGATGCCCATGGGCCCTGAGGGTCTTAGCGGCCACCACACCCAGGATGAAAGCACAGAACCCACGCATCGGGTGAGAAGGGACCGCAAGGGTTATCTAGTCTAACCCACTGCCCATAAGCAAGATTTGTTGATAGAAGGATTATGCTACTCAGGTCTGTCCTATTTAGTGATGCCCCTGGCCACCAGATGAAGGACTTGCCCCTGCTCTGGCACGTATCAAAAGAGGCCCACAGCAGCATCCGCAGCCAAATTCTGCTAGCCAGACTGAATTGTTAACAGGCTGCAAGGCCCCTTAGAAGCCAGCTGGAAAGCTGGCACGGTTTCCTGCTGGGGGGCTTAGGCTATCTCTGCCACGGTGCAAAGCACGTCCCGATGTGCTAACCCTGTTAAAAATGACTTAATCGTTGGGGGGTGGCTGCCTCTTCCTCCGACGGTGCCATCTGATCCCAACAGCCCCCTCTGCGGAAGCCTGAGCGATGAGATAATTGCTCTTGACTCCATTACGCACACTCCATTATCTCAGCTTGGGCGACATAACTCACATAGCTGAGCCCACAACCGTACATAACGCTGCCCAAGTGAGACGGCTGCTGTGAGAAACGGCTGTGTTTTATAGCCCATGGGGGTTGCTTCTCTCTCTTGGGAAGGGACGTTGCAATCTTAAACATGACAGACCGATAGACTGTTGATAGCAGAGACAGCATCAGTGTCAGCTTCTCTTTATAAGTGTGACGTTCTATACCTCGGGGGAACACCTGCACCCCCATGTTCATCTTTATAATGTTTGTGTGGTATCCAATGCAAAGTTTGTCATGTTGGGTGTCTTCAGAAGGCTTATGATGCACTGAGCATTGTTGTTATAGTAATGTTATAGGTTGTAATTTCATGTATATGAGGCTGAAAATGTGTCCTCATGGCTTAAAACAAGCCCAGGCAAAAACTCTCCAGGAGCAGAGGGTCAGTTCACACCTCATCGGGCATGTATGGGACAAACCCAGCCCAGCCTCACAGGAACAAAGGACACTGGCCTAGAAAGCAAGAAAGGATCTGTTGGACTCTCCAGTGAGTCACCCCCCTTCCCTTGGTCAGTTTGGGACTGCGGTGAGATAATGCTCACCTGACCCTGAAGGGGGGGAGCAAGAGGGAAGAAAGAATATGATAAAAGGGAGAGACGATGGCCATGCTCTCTCTGTCTCCCACCTACATCTGCAGACACTACCACCAAGCGAATGAAGTGCTGATCAAAGGGGAGAGCCTGGCTGAAGGGCGACCAGCCAGTCTGTGGTGAGAAGCATCTAAAAGTTTGTGAGAGCATTGAAAGTGTTAAGATCAGCTTAGAATGAGTTTTGCTTGTATTTCTTTTGACCAAATCTGATTTCTTGTGCTTTGACTTATAATCACTTAAAATCTATCTTTGTAGTTAATAAATCTGTTTGTTTATCCTACCTGAAGCAGTGCATTTGGTCTGAAGCATGTCAGAGACTCCCCTTGGGATAACAAGCCGGGTACATATCAATTTCTTTGTTAAATTGACAAAGTCATATAAGCTTGCAGCGTCCAGCGGGCATAGCTGGACACTGCAAGACGGAGGTTCCTAGGGTTGTGTCTGGACCAGAGATATTGGCTAGTGCCATTCAGTTGCACAATCCAAGTAGCTTACATGTGTGTGAAAAGTCCAGGAGTGGGGGTTCTCACAGCAGAGCAGGGTAAGGCTGGCTCCCAGAGTCGAAGATTGGAGTGACCTGGCAGATCACCAGTCCAGATAACACCAGGGGAACATCACACCCTCCCGATTGGGTTGCAGAGAAAAGCTTGAAAATGTGACTTTAAATAAATAAAGATATCCTATCTCCTAGAACTGGAAGGGACCTTGAAAGGTCATTGAGTCCAGTCTCCTACCTTCACTTAGTAGGACCAAGTACTGATTTTTGCCCCAAGCCCCCTCAAGGATTAAACTCACAATGCTGGGTTTAGCAGGCCAATGCTCAAACCACTGAGCTATCCCTCCCCCTTGGTTCAGATGTGTTTATACAGCATGTGTAGGGATTGTAAGAGGGGGTTAGCTATATTTCTTGTAAAGCCGCACAGAGCCTTTTGTATTCCACCAGGAAGTGAATACTGATAATAATAAAATCATGTTATTTAAGAATTCATTTTTAAAGGGTTGCATGGAGACCCCTGATTTTTACACAGTACTGGGAACCAGGAGCTCCTAAATTCCAACCCACCACTCTTCCCACTGACTGCTTTGCCTCAGTTCCCAGGTTGGAAATTGGATAAATAATCCTGAATTTGGAGAGCTGCAGTGAGAATAATTAGCTAATGTTTCTCAGGTGCTTCAAAGATCACAATTGCTATAGGAATGCGCTATCTTTGTTACAGTTCACTATACAGCGAGAACAATTATTTGCAACCATTTTGGTGGCTTCTGTATTACATTTTGCTCCAGCCAAGTTACAGACTGTTTTAATTTGCTCTTTGTGAACATTTGCACTAGCAAAGTTTGATTTGTACTAAGGTTTGCAAGATACAAACTATCCACTGGGGAACCCAAGATTCATCTAAGCACAAAAGGAAATTAATTTAATCTGGAAGTGGAATTAGATTATAAATCTCCCTGTATCACCAGACCAAAAAAAAAAAGTTGTTTAGCTGTAATTAAGTTTGAGAGCAAAGCATGAAACACATTAGTGTGCGTCTACTTTTCAATCGGAGCTATGATCACCACGAGTGTAGATAGAACAAAGAGCAAGGGTCTCAAGTTGCAGTGGGGGAGGTCTACGGTGGATATTAGGAAACACTATTTCACTAGGAGGGTGGTGAAGCACTGGAATGGGTTCCCTAGGGAGGTGGTGGAATCTCCATCTTTAGAGGCTTTTAAGGCCCAGCTTGACAAAGCCCTGGCTGGGATGATTTAGTTGGGGTTGGTCCTGCTTTGAGCAGGGGGTGGGACTAGATGACCTCCTGAGGTCTCTTCCAACCCTGATATTCTATGATTCTATACCCAAGGTAGGCTGCGTTACAATGGCAGTGACACTGCAGCAAAACAGGATGCAGCATTGGTTGGTCACCTCAATACAAGCCCACCAAGGAGCCTGCTTATGTACTTAGGGTATTAGCCCAGACTGCTGCAGCTTCACTGTTACTGGTGCCCACACCAACTAGAGCAAAGGTAGGTGAGGTATCACACATGCTGCTTTTGCCTGCAGTGTGACATCCCCTTACAAGAACATGGTAGGTAACAAAAAAATAAATAGAAACCAAGGAAATTCAGAGCTCAAGGTAAAAGTATAAGGAAGCCAAATATTTGAAAGTAGGGAAATGCCCAGACAAGGCACTTAAGCAAACTTAACCCTGTCCATTTAAAGATACCAGCCTCCAGTCTTCCCACCTTCATTCCTTACATATCAACATGGTATCTAAATGCTGGTGTGGCATCCAAAGAGCAGAAACAACATCAGATTCATAGATTCTAGGACTGGAAGGGACCTCGAGAGGTCATCGAGTCCAGTCCTCTGCCCGCATGGCAGGACCAAATACTGTCTAGACCATCCCTGATAGACATTTATCTAACCTACTCTTAAATATCCCCAGAGATGGAGATTCCACAACCTCCCTAGGCAATTTATTCCAGTGTTTAACCACCCTGACTGTTAGGAACTTTTTCCTAATGTCCAACCTAGACCTCCCTTGCTGCAGATGACTAATTAGACATATATTGATTATCGAATCATGGACACCGAAGGCACACAATGACCACTTTGTGAATTACCTTTGAGCTGCAATTTTTTCATGTGAAATGTTCACAGAATATCTTTGAGTAAGAGTGGACAAATTCATACAAATGGTCAACTGGTCATGAAAAAGGGCTAAATTTAATAAATTTACTAAATTTCCTGGGGTGAGCTGTTCTGCTGGCCCTAATTATTATTATGAATATGAAACGCTGATTAAATTTGTGATGCCATTCATGGATTGCGCCCTTGAAATTGTAAAAAAGCCCCATCCAAAATCTCGACAGAAGCACAGAATGTGACATGAGATGTTGTTAAACGAGAGCCAAGACTGCTTGGCTATGCCAAGAAATGCTACAGCAGAGGTGTGGACATGTTTATAGCACATGCATATATTAGCAAATGCATCATGTACCAGACGGGAGGGGGCTTGGACTTTTGCAGATGGCAGCTTGAACAACTTGCAATTTTGTTACTAATTCTTTTAACAACAGAAGGAAATTTCCTCCCCCTAAAACTTACTGGAGTGTTTGATAAACTAAAAAAAAAAAAAGAAAAAAGAAACAAGACCCATTTTCTAATCGTACTTACAGGGATGGCTTGAAGGCTACTATCTCACTATAGAAACCCCCAGAGAACATCACAAAAATTGCCCACTTATATTAAGACATTCCTTCAGGGATGGATGGTTTCAATGGTTCTCAGGACAGATTCCAGCTACACATGGACTCACAAGAAAGTCTGTTCTCAGGAGATGCCGCAACCCTAGGGTCTGAGCACAGGGCTCTGATGTAGGTCTGGTCAAACCTTTTTCATCTAATTCTTTTTTTTTTATGGAAAATTATACTTTCGACAAAAATGAACATGCTTGAAGCAAGTGTCGGCTGTCCTCAAAAATGTTCAGTTTTTCTTTAGAAAACAAAACCCATCAATTTTCTATTCTGGTCTGCTGTCTTCCCCTCTTTCCTTCCTAGTCCCTGACTGCAGTCAAAACATTATGGTTTTCAGTTACAACACTTGGGAAATGTTCAGGTTTTCAATTCCAGATCTAAATGTTTTGCCGAAAAGTCCAATGAAAATGAAAAATATTTTTTCATCAACATTTTTAGTGGGCAAAAAATTCCATTTTCCAACCAGTTCTAGTCCAATATAAATCCTGACTCTCTCACATCTATTATCCAGATTGAACTGAGCAGCAGTGTCCCCATTACTGGCACAGTGCTTAGACGTACATCCCTTCTTATCCATGGATCTGCTAGTGTTTCAGAAAAGTAGGTACTATAAATTACCATACCTGCTTTAAAACGGAGGTACAGAGCAGTTGTATGACACACCCAATATCACACAGAAAGTTTGAACTAGAATCCAGGAGTCCTGCCTCAGAGTTCCTTGCCGTAACCAGAGACACAAGGTGGGTGAGGTAACATCTTCTATTGGACCAACTTCTGTTACTGAGGGAGACAAGATTTCAAGCTACACAGAGCTTGTCTCTCTCACCAGCAGGAGCTGATCCAAGAAAAGATATTACCTCACCCATGTTGTCTCTCTAATATCTGGGACCATCACAGCTAGACCATTTGCTATAACCACTAGTTCATGCTCCCTCCTTAAGCCCTTGAGAGACTATTTCTGCCTAGCATTCACTCTATCCCTAGAATTTGTACTGCCCAAGGTAAAACAAATACTATATTATGACATTCCGGGGTGCAAGTCAGAGCAGTGAGGGGCTGTGTCACCCCTGCCCTGCAACTTGGGGTGCCTTACAAGGCTTTGCTGCCGAATCTCCCACCTGGGCCACTCACAAACCGCCCACCAGCATGCGGGTCACACCCTGAGTGTCGGTGTATAGCCACAGCCCTACTCCAGCAGCCTGTCCGCAAAAACCAGCCACAGTCCGGCTTCCAGCAACCTTGGTTACTGCCTGCACAGTAACACCAATGCACTCCCAATCTTGAATTTCCCCCCAAAATGTGTGTTCAGCCCTCTTCTGGACAGTCCAGATATATTAGGTCCACTGTGTCTCTGAGGATATCACTGCCCAACAGTGTTCTACCTTAAAGGAGATAGGTCTTTGTGAGTACACATATAAGGCATTAAGTCAGAAATGGAGACAAGAAAAATAAAGATAAAACACTTTCTAAACTTAACAAACTAAACGTGGTTCAAGGCGAAATTCTTACCAGAGGTTCCCAATAACATTGCTGACCAAGTTTCTGGTCAAGATCTGCTCCTAAAGTCCAAAAGTTGTTTCTTTTATCTTCTTAGGTGAAGGAGAGAGAGGTGTCTAGGGAGAGATAACTTGGGGTGTTTTGCCTCTCACTTTTATAGTTCAGGTACCCTTTGAAATGCATTTTTCTGAGGGCTACCCCTAGATGAAGTTCATTGAAACAGTAACATGGTGTCTGGTGGTGAAAGAGGATGCATGCTGTTTCTTCTCATCTCTGTTTGCTGAAATAGAGATTGTCTTTGTCTCCTGTCTTCCCCCTCTCCCTGTCTGAGACCCTGTTTACAACTTATATGTAAACTGAGGTAAACACACATTTCTTAGTTTAAGACCTGCTTCGCCAGTCCTGCCTAATTAGAGCTATGTGGGTTTGAACATGGGCTCCCAACATTCTTCAGGGGGAATTCACAACATTGGGGGGGAGATAGCTCAGTGGTTTGAGCATTGGCCTGCTAAACCCAGGGTTGTGAGCTCAATCCTTGAGGGGGCCATTTGGGGATTGGTTCTGCTTTAAGCAGTAGGTTAGACTAGATAAGTTCCTGTCATTCTGTGAACTTTATATATGATGTTGCTACACAGCCTAATTTTGGCAATTAATTGATCTTTGACTATTAGTGGTAAATATGCCCAATGGCCTGTGATGGGATGTTAGAGGGGGTGGGATCTGAGCTACTACAGAGAATTCTTTCCTGGGTGTCTGGCTGGTGAGTCTTGCCCACATGCTCAGGGTTTAGCTGATCGCCATATTTGGGGTCAGGAAGGAATTTTCCTCCAGGGCAGATTGGCAGAGACCCTGGGGGTTTTTTGCCTTCCTCTGGAGCGTGGGGCACGGGTCACTTGCTGGAGGATTCTCTGCACCTTGAGGTCTTTAAACCACGATTTGAGGATTTCAATAACTCAGACATAGGTTAGGGGTTTGTTACAGGAGTGGGTGGGTGAGATTCTGTGGCCTGCGTTGTGCAGGAGGTCAGAGTAGACGATCATAATGTTCCCTTCTGACCTTAAAGTCTACAAGTCTATGATTTCATCCTGGCATTGTTGACCAGTGAGTTATTGGTTTTCAAATGATCGTTCCCAAGGCATATTTTTTACAAAGATTATTACCGTGGTACGTAGGGTGTGAACATAGGGGTGGATTCCATCACATATATGCACACTCAGACTCCTCGCACACTTCAGGTAGCATTTCAGTGTCACACACATGTAAAAAGGTACTTCAGCTCCAAACTCACGGACCTGTAGCATGTGAGCTAATGGCACTCTGCCATAGATAGCTGACACTAGTGACAAATAGAGCCCTGCGCAGATACAAACGTGTATCCACATCTGAGCCGCAATCCACAAAAATTGTCTGCGGATTTGCAGGACTCTACTTACCATGGCCGGGATGAGGCTCTGAGGCACCCCCGGTCCCCCTCCGCCTGAGCCCAGTTGAGGAGAGCTGCACGGGCAGCTGTGGGGAGCCCGCATGGAGTTGCGAACCCTCCACCTTGCCTTGGCCAGGCGGGGAGCCTGGGGGGCCAGGGGCTTCTCTCAGTCCCCCCCGTCCACACTACGGGCAGGTGGAGGGTCCGCCGCGGCTCCCCGCGTAGGCTCCACACTGGCCTGGCCGGGGATGGAGGGGGGATGACCTGTGGAGCTGCCCGGGGGCTGCTCGGCTCCCCTGCCTAGCACAGGTGGAGGGACCCAGGCTCTCCACAGCGGCCAGCGCGACTCTCCGGCCCGGGGGGCGGGGGGCTCGGAGCCACAGCCCGGCCACAGTAAGAGCCGGGTGGGCAGCTGTGGGGAGCCACACCAGACCCTCCACCTGCCCCGGGCAGAGAGGCCGAGCAGCCCCGGACCCGTGCCCCTGCCCCCCAGGCCTACCTCCCAGGGCAGGTGGAGGGTCCGCGCCGTGGTTCCTCCCAGCTGCCCGCCCGGCTCTTACCCTCAGAGCCCTGTGCAGATGTAACATTTGTATCCTCATCCGCGCTGCTATCCGCAAAAATAGTCCACGGATATAAAGTGGATTTGCAGGGCTCTAGTGACAAAGGTCTTATCCTCTGTGGAGGCTCAGCCACTGGAAGACAAAGTGGCTCATTCCTTTCTAAACACCAGCCCGAGGCGTTGTGCTGGACTGCACTTATACAAGCATCCCGGGGGGTAAAAGCCGCCCTATCACATTACTCATCACCTGCACCATCCAGTTCCTTTTTGTTCCATCTCTTTTCTTTTCCATTTCCATGGCCTGGAATGGCCCTTGCTGAGTCTAACAAAAGCCCTGGCTAATTTCATTCCAGTCAAAATCCATTTCCCAGGAATTCCATGAGATTCCATTCACCTCCTGTCTAAACACCTGCTTAAACCCATGGCAAGCAGGAACAATCATTTGCTTTATAACAGCTCAAAACGAGGAGGAGGAAGATTTTGCATTTCATTAGCTATTAAAAAGGGAGCTGAGCAGGTTCTGTAGGAATCAATTAATGTGCATTTTAACAAATAGTATTTTAACTACTCTTCCATAGATCGTCTTCCTGCAAAAGAGGCTCTCTTAATTCAATTTGATAACATATTCCATGGAAGATTTGCCTCCCCCATCATCATTATTTTTGTAGAAATGCAATGCTATTGTTATAGCTTGTTTAGTCTAAGTTAATAGCCTGGCCACTACATTTATCGGCGTATTGAATTGTGCTTCTTTAGCACTTAGGCAATATTATTCCTATTGTTATACTATTATTCTTAATATACAATTGTCTTTTGATATATCACAGGGGAAAAACTCTGCTCCCAGTTACATTGGTGTGAATCCAGTGTAACTCCCTCAACTTCAACCGCATTTGGATTCTTGCTAGAGTAACTGACTGCAATAATAATATATATCTAGCTCTCATATAGCTCTTTTCGTCTGTAGATCTCAAAGTCTGAGATTTGTCGATCTCAACCTTAACAAAGGAGGACAATATAATTTCCCCTATTTTACAGAGGGGAAACTGAGGCACGGCGAGGTGACATGCGTTGCCCACGTCACCCGGCAGGTCAGTGGCAGAGCTGGGACTAAAACGCAGGTCTCCTGAATGCCAGTCCAATGCTCTGTCCAGTAGGCTGCCTACCCAGCAGACGGTGGCCCTCACCATCCATTTTATAAAGTATATTTACAGAGGGGGGCCTCGAGCAGGTTTCAGGGGGTCTGCCAAGAAGGGCCAGCGTTAGACTCACTAGAGTCCAGGGCAGAAAGCCGAAGCCCCGCCATATGGGTCTGAAGCTCGGGCCCTCAGCCCTGCTGAAGCCAAAGTCTGAACAATGAAGCTTCATGGGGGTCCCTGTGGCATGGGGCCCTCAGGCAATGGCCTTGCTTGCTACGCCCCTAACGCTGGCCCTGGCTTTTATATGCAGAAAACCAGTTGTTGTGGCACAGGGGGGCCGTGGAGTTTTTATAGCATGTTGGGGGGGGGCCTCAGAAAGAAAAAGGTTGAGAATTTCTGCCCTTGCCTACCCGTGCCTCTCTCTGTATCTGTTTGTTCTTGAGAACTGTCTAGCTCAGAGGTTCCCAAAGGCTGGTGGTGACTAAAAAAGCTGGTTTGGTGTTAAACCATTTCTTTTTTTCTGGCCAAGAAAGGCAGATTTGGGTTGACCAAACCCATTTGCCAATTTGGATCGATTTCGGTGAATTGTTTTGGCTGACAAAATCTTTTTTTTTTTTTTTGTATGGGTGTGAAATGTTGAAACATTTTGACTTTTCATTGTGGAAAGATGTTTCATTTTTTAATGTCCTTCAATTTTATTAAAAAAAAAAACACTTAAAATATTTCCCTTCCTCCCAAAAAGTAAACCAAATATTTCATTTTGTTCCACCCAACATGACCTTTTCAAACTTTTTCAATGTGACAAAAGAATAATTTTTTTTTGTTCCATATCAACGCCTCTCCCCCCCAATTCCCCCTCCCCAATTTTTCAGTGTAGCAAACTGTATAGGGCTGGCACTTCCCTATCTCTAGTCACAATAGTGCATTAAAAAAAGTTCTTGCTTACCTGGGCTTTCGCATGTTAGCAATGTCTGTGGCTGCCGTGAGGAAGTCACATGACCACCTACTGGCGGGTGAGTCGTGGCAGACTCTGTATTCAAGTGTGTCCAATGCCTGGAAACAATTTGAGATGCCTTAGTGTGACACCTCTGCCAGGATCGCAGTCGCTCCTGATGCCTTTACAAATCCCGCCCCTCTGTGTCAAAAAGACATTGCAAATGAGAAAGTACGTGCAGTGAAAGAGACTGCCCCAAAGAGCAGACAACTACATCTTGATTTCTCTACAGGACTTCATGCCAATGGGCAAATTGAATCATAGAATATCAGGGTGGGAAGGGACCTCAGAAGGTCATCTAGTCCAACCCCCTGCTCAAAGCAGGACCAATCCCCAGATTCCTAAATGTACCCCTCAAGGATGGAGCTCATAATCCTGGGTTTAGCAGGCCAATGCTCAAACCACTGAGCTATCCCTCTACCCTGAGTTGGCTGCAGAAGTTGTTCTCTTCCCTCTTCTTGTCTCTGAGCCCTGCAAGACACTGGCAGAATCTTAAATAAAATCAGACCTAATCCAGGCTCAGATGAAATGTCCCCAGACAGGCATTTTCCCCTAGTGCCCTTGTGGGACTGCTCCTCAGTCCAAGAGACCTCATCACTGGGAAAGGTTCCCTGATGTTCTACCTCGATTTTGCAAAAAACACGTTTTCTGGCGCAAGAAAACATTTTGAAGGGAGATTCCCAGCCAACTCGCTCTTTTTCTAGGAAGGGGCACTAAGCAAAACCCCAGGTTTAATTGCCCTCATCTTTAGGGTGTTGAAATGCCAGGGCTGAGTTTTGCAGATTGACTACATCTCCAGTCATGTCCTGAGAAGATAAATAGCTCTTCGGTTGTGCAGCGAGACAATGGGCTGTTTCTTGGCTTTTATTACTTATGAAATACTGGAAGGGAACTTGGCCTCCTGCCACCCTGGCTTCACTATAGTGGAAAGGGGTTTTTCATGGCCTTGTAATTGTTCTAGACACCATCTCCCCAATGAGTGTCTTTTCAAATGGCCTTATTAAGTCAGCAAAGGGCTGTGAAGGTTTCTCTGGTTATATCCTGCGGTCCCAGATCTCTCCCTTCCCAGCTATCGACCGAGCACTCAAAATATCATCCTTGTTTGTGCACCAAAAGCCTCAATGTTCTTTTCAACCCAGCCCCATGAAACTGCTTGTCCTCTGTTGTCAGCTATCAAAGGACGTTTACTTGCAATTTCCAGAGCCCTTTCGGCAGTGGGAGAAGTCCCTACATGTGGATGTTTTCATTATTTCAGATTAATTATTTATGTTACTTTTGCAATATTTGTTTAATGAGGAAATATGTTTCCTTTGCAACTTTTCCTTGAGGAGCTTTGCTTAGCAGACCCCATCTCTCCACACAGCAAGTCTACTGCAACCATGAGGTGGTAGGACTGAACTTTGGTGTTAAGGTCTCTATTGGATTAAACTTTAACCCACGGGCCAATTTGCCCTATGACAGGTTTTCAAGCCAAAGCAGCAGTTCATTTGCTTGCAGTAAAATGTATCCCATCAGCTGATGGCCAGTTGCAGTATGTCCATTTGCAGCAATCAATGTGCTTCATTTCCCATTTTGCAAACAAACATCTGTCCAAAGCTGTTCATTTTTTGCTAATTCTGTGTTTCTCCACACATCAAGAGCAAATGGATGCTTTCTATTTGACTTGCCTTTACTTTAGAGCAACAAAACAAGAAAGAACAAAAGTAAAGTCTCCAGCAGAGTGACAAAATGGCGGTCTGTCTCTGAAGGCAGATGGCAAAGTCCTCATATATAATATTATTATTTATAGTGCCTAAGGTCCCAATCAGGGACCAAGCCGCCAATGTAATCCATAGGGCTCTGCAGAAGCTGTAGTCCATAGAAAATGATAGTTACATAGCTACACAACTCCACTGGAAGGAGTTTTGTTTATTATGGAGGGACAGTAACAATTAAGTAGCATCATTTAGTTGGCAGGCAACTTGCACAATCAATTCTTACATTTGACCTCACACCTCCTGCAATGTTGGCTTGGAAAAGATGTTTGGCCCCAAACCTGCCAGCAGGGGTGAAAGTAAGTTAAAGGATTTACCGGTACGCCGGAGTCCTGAGCAGGGGCGTGGCCTCAACTGGAAGAGGCGGGGCCTTTAAATCGGCTTACTTTCACCTCTGCCTGCCAGACTGACTGGGACCGATTCTGTAAAGTTTGAATATCTGTGAGTATCAGGTTGTTCAAAAATTAGGCCACTTTGAAACGTTGGCTTTGGTCTAGCTCCTTCTTCCTCCTATCCACCAGAAACATCCCTTTTAGTCACATGCCCTTAAAAAGTCAGACACTTAATTAATTAAAGTAATTAAGTAAGTAATTAAGCAAAGTAAGTTTTTTGTATGTAGTTTGTGGACTGAGTCTGTTCCCTTGATTATGGGCTCCTGCACCTGCTTCTACTAATATCCATGAGATAGGATGTTTTTTTGTTTGTTTGTTTTTTTGCCTTTAGCCAGAGCAGAGGTAAGGAGGATGCATCAGATAAAAGTCACAATGGTAAAGTCGGCATGAAACTTTTCTGCCATATTGAAACAAACCATTTCCTAGATTCATAGATTCCAAGACCAGAAGGGACTATTGAGATCATCTGTCTGGTCTCCTGCATAGCACAAGCCTGAGACCTGCCTTGAAATAATTCCTTTTCAACTAGACCATGGCGCTTTTTTTTTAAATCCAGTCTTAATTTAAAAATGGCCAGCGATAGAGATCCCACAATGACCCTTAGTCAATTGTTCCAATCATTGGTTTTGATAATTTCCCATAGAAAATGTGGACAAAATCAGTTCATTCCCATGAAACATTATGCTTTTGGTGAATCAGTATTTTCCTATGAAAAACTGTTCCTTTGGAAAATGTTCAACCATCTCTAGGTATATAGTATAACTACACCAGTATCGCGATATTGATATAACTGGGAAAACTTGCCATGGTCGGCAAGACTTTAGCGAATTCTTTACAATATTTATTTATTGAATGAGCCCATACATTCTTTGCAATCCCTGCGCTGGACATGGTGATTTCGTATGCTCCTGAAATTGGTACTCCTTTACAATCCATTTTGGAGCAATAATTCATCTCTTCTTTCCCAGCATTTCTATTTCTAGTATTGTATTATTTCAATTGCATTCTCTAAGTCTAAATCAAATTACCATATATTCAATTGTAAAATACAGCCACTACAATCAATTCAAAGGCAGGCTGGCTTTTGTATGTTTGCTGTACATTTCTCTTTTCTATTTACTTGGTGGAATTGTGATGCAGAATGAAAGATAACTTAGACACAGTCATATTTCTCATTGTGTTCTCATGGAGCAACGCTGCAGAGATTTTTTTCCCAAAGAACAATTTTTACAGAAAACGAACAAAAAAGCCTGTTTTCCCAAACTTAAAAATGTTACTGAAAATTGACCTTTATGTTTTACAAAATAAATGTTCAGAAAAAGTTTTGTTTTTACTGTTTTTGGTTTCTGTTTTTCTCTGAAATAATAAATAATTTTTGCAGGCAATGTTGACAAAAACAACATTATTTTAAATTTCCCATGAAAAAAAAAATGGATATTTTCCCATCAGCTCTCTCTATAATAGCTTGCTTGAAAAATCAATCCGTATGTTAAAGATAGTTCAATATATCACATCATCTTGACCTAGATATTTCCTCTGCCCTCTGCAGGCTCACAATTTAGTGAGACCTGTGGGATTACACTGAAAACAGAGGTAGAAGGTAATGTTTCAAAACTGCATGTGCCATCATTAGCAAAGACACTTGTACAGGCCCAAACTCCAATGTCGCCATGCTCTGGATTTTAGCGAGTATATATCTATAGGGTGCACTGGTGTTTGCAGAGACACAGGCCAGTCACTCAAACCTTTGCATGTGCAGGATTGAAAAATCCATCCTTTGTTTGCATTTTAGTGCGTAATATTTGAAATCAGTTCCTCCCTCATTTGCTTGCCAACTCTTGAGATCAGGATAACCTTGGAACTGCTTTTGACACCTCAAGAGTTCAATGACTTTTATTTTACATTCCGGAAAACAAGAACAAACATGTTCAGGACAGAGCACAGTGTGGTTGACCCTCCTAAAACAGGCTGCAGCAAGTCTGCCACATCTCAGCACACAGGCATAGAATCATAGAATCGTAGAATATCAGGGTTGGAAGGGACCTCAGGAGGTCATCTAGTCCAACCCCCTACTCAAAGCAGGACCAATTCCCAACTAAATCATCCCAGGCAGGGCTTTGTCAAGCCAGGCCTTAAAAACCTCCAAGGAAGGAGACTCCACTTCCTCCCTAGGTAACGCATTCCAGTGCTTCACCACCCTCCTAGTGAAATAGTGTTTCCTAATATCCAAATATCTTTTAACAATTTAAAGGAGCAGCACCCAAAAAGCAAAGCCATTATAGCTTCATACACTACTGCAACCATAACCCACCGGTGAGTGTGTTACAGGTTATGATCTATGAGCTGTAGGATTTAGTTGGGGATTGGTCCTGCTTTGAGCAGGAGGTTGGACTAGATGACCTCCTGAGGTCCCTTCCAACCCTGATATTCTATGACTCTATGATTCTATGGGTACGGCACTTAAACTTATCAAGGCAAATAGAGATAATACAGAAAGTACATTTGGACGGCCATCCTTACATACCGGAATGATAACCATTATTTTTTTTTATTACCGTTATCATTCTCATTTTCCCCGGTGGCCACCATTCTGGCCCCTCCCAAGGTCTACATCTCTTCCACCTTTCTGCTGCCCCTGGGATGTTACTTTTATAGTCGGTTACGCTGACGCTGCCATGTCCGATGCATATTTAATAGAGATTCTTATTTGTATTTCCTCTCCTTAAGGTGTTTATTTTCTATAGGTTAGTATATGTATGATGTTACCCGATTAGCACACACATTAATTTGCTGTCACGGCACCTTTGCGGTCGGAGGTTCTGTCCGGAACCTTCCGAATGCTGGTGTCAGCAATGTTCTGTGGGTGGCTGATTTCAGTATTTTGGACAAAAGTCCCCCTCTTGCTTGCTACTTTTAGTTTTCTATAACTTATGAGTTACTTAAGTTTATCTATAACAAAGGTTATAGGCCTCAAGCCTCATAGTATGTACTAAAGCCAAATTTTACAGGATAAAAGCCTGTAGGTTCCTTGCATTACTACTAAATATAATGAAGCAGGATAACAAAGCAATGAATATAATATAGGTAAGCTGGGCTACAATCCAGTTGGCCTCCAGGAGCCATTCTGTAGTTCTGGGAGATGGGATTCTTTGCCTGTGTTTATAACTTCTTAACCCCTGCGCTGGAAGACACCATGAGTATGTGGTGAGACGTCCAGTGACCACCTTAATTAAGAAGGAATGGATGTGCAAGCTATCTATTTACTGCCTGATGACTATCGAAATAAATGAATCATGGAAACACACCGAGCAATCGATTCTCTCTCATTGAGAGACCACCACAATTTAATTAAGTCTTCATAGCACTTAGGATTGTGAATTGTGAATTGATCGAGGGACAGAAAAGTCCACAGAGTGTTTTAACCGATGCTTGCAATTCTCTAGATACTGAGCAAGAACTCAAAGAAAGAGATTCCCATTGAAAACCCATCGTCCTCAAGGCTAGTGCCAGTTTAGATTAATTTACACTAAGGATTTTGCTTCCAAGAGCTAAGTGGTCCCAAATCGTTCCAGACCCAAATGCAAGCAAGAATGTTTATTCTGCACATTGAGCCTGAACCTTATTATTAACGAATGAATCTATTGCGATGGTGAAACTAATGTCTGGGACCAGATTTTCTTCTTAGCTGCACCATAGAAATCTGGAGTAACTCTACTGAAGTCCAATGGAGTTGCACAGCTCTCAAAGTGGTGTAAAGTTGAAGAAAATCAGAGCCTGCGGCTTCTGGTATTGGTTGGTTCAGCTCTTAGCCACCTGTCCCACTAAATCTTCAGCCTCTTGTAATGCTGCTTGGATAAATCACCAGAAAAAAATCATTTTCTAGCATAGACTTCCCTGTTCCAACTCTCAGACGTGAAATGCTTCAAGGTTATTATCTCTCATCCTCATGTGATTTGGGAATTGCCACCTTTGCATGTTTATTCTTTTCAGCTATGCTGGGTAGTTGATGACTACTAAAGATATAGAATCTCTCTCTCTATCTATCGATCCCCATACATCCCCTCCCAGCTATCTATCTATCTCTCTATCTATCTATCGATCCCCATACATCCCCTCCCAGCTATCTATCTATCTCTCTATCTATCTATCGATC